>NW_026843429.1:0-244803 GCF_019175385.1 Lycium barbarum
GTTTCCCTTAGGCTACTCTAGCTTCTCATTTGTCTCTTAAGTCTACATCTATAGAATTCCTTGCGCACTTCCCAGGGGGTCACCCATCAATATGATTTCTCCTACCTTAGCACGCTTAACCTCGTAACTTCGATGGAATCCGGTGCCTTAATGCTGATATAATCGCGTCCACTTCCTCGCATGACCTTTATTACATGATCTGGAGCAAATCGAAGTCTTACAGATTCCGAGACATTTTCGTAACACGTCCTCAATCCTCAATATTCACCTTTCACTTATGTGTATAACCACCTTTCGTCCTAGATTCCCATATTCCCGATGGTAGGGAACACACCTTCGTCTCCATTACTTATAAATGCTCAGGTATCAGTCTGTTCGGATTCCCACTCACCATCCTTACATCATAATCCACAGAAAAACCGATTGTCGACTTTCCCTAAATCATCCATTAGACCTTGCTCCTACTAAGCCCCGAATGTTATCCATTTTAATCCTTCAGATTGCTAATCGTCTTCTGACAATCATTCTTCACGCCATGCCAAGTCCATAACTCCTCTAAAACAACACATCTCACATATTGTCCATTTACGATATTTCCTTTCCACGCTTCTTCCTGTTAGGTGGTACCTAACTAAATGACCTGATTTTGAAAAATTATGGCAGAGTCTCCTTTACAATTCTTACTATCCAAAACCTGCATGCAAAAATTATCAGCAATGCCTCACAGGGCATATATATATATAATATACGACATATTCCAGCCACCCAGGGCTCCCAATTTCAGGTAAAGAACAAAAATATCAAAACTTACCTCTGTGACTTCCCATATCATCACTCACCTTCTCCCGTCGATACTGGGCCTCTGCTGAGATCAAAGTTCAGTATAAGGGATCTCATTTCCTATTACTTGGCTCTATCGCACGATCTAAGACAAAAGGAAGGTCAATGATTCCTAAATGCCCTGCAGCCTCCTGTTTATAGATGTGGCCGGCTTCACACCCATAAACAGGACTCTACTGGACACGACTTTGCAGACAACCCCTAGGACAACCTGCTCTGATACCACTTTGTCATACACCCTAATCTCGCTAGGGTGTGATGGGCACCCGACCCCATTCTCAGAGCCGACCGAACCCCGTTAGTTCTCGTTATGTTCATAATCTAACTGGACTCTTAAATCATAAAATGAAATGCAGAATGAAAGCCTTTCAAAAACATTCCTTTCGTCTTTCTCAACTCAAGTAAAATCTGTAATCATATGACGTTTGTAACATAATGCATAATGACACATCGGCTAGCAGAGCCGCTTGCAAGGATGACATACTATATACGTGACTCTGTCTGCAAAGTCTCTAACATAAATCAATAAACGGTAACATAGATACTCTGACTCGGCAACACTCCAGAAGGAAATGGAGCTCGCCAACCCAGCCGAAACAGCTCATAGCAATGTCCTCTACGCATCTGTATACACCTGCGTGGCATGAAACGCAGCGTCCACAAGAAGGGACATCAGTACGAGCAATGCACTGAGTATCAACGGCATAAATAGTAACATTGTAAGGGACGTAAAGTATGAATAATAACAGAATGAACATATAGGGCATACCGTAGATAAAAGAGTAACCTGTACAATGAATGCCTTTTAGCGGTAGTACCGATGCATGCTGAGTGCTGCGGAACGCGCAGCCCGATCCACATATATACACATATCCATAGTAATAATTTCTTTGAAAAAAATTTCTTTTTCATATATATAAAAAAATAGAGCATATCATATTGCCGAGGCATCGGCTCCGATCCATTTAACCACATATATCCCGCGTCCGGGCATCCCGCGTCCGGGATGATATCATGTCATATACAGATACATGTATCGTGTGCATATCCCAGCGTCTATAGCGCTCTGGCCCTTTTTCCATCTTCCCCGTACACATATACATATACATATATCATATAGCAGCATGCAGGAGAGCCCAAGGAAAGTCATGTATCTATCGGAGTGACGTAAGGTCGGTAACCTCCGATTATATATTATGGAATAGTCATCGTGGCCTTGTCTCACCTTGAAGGAACAATTATTATAAGGTGAGACTATCAACGAAGGATAACTTTAAGAGAACGTAAAATAAGATCACAAATCTCATAAGGCGGTCAAATCATATACTTTAGAATCTATAAAAATAGTCGTCATCCATGAATAAAATTGGGAAATCAAGAGATAGCTCAACATTCTTATACCGTCTTTCAAATCGTAAACTTGGAACCATTAAACATGAAATCATTCTCATCATAGAAATATTCTCATCCTTAACATCGTCATTGTCATTGTAAAACATGTCCATCGTTGTTGTCATAAGAGCTTACAAAATCATAAACCTCTATTTTGGGAGAATACAGACACTTTGGAAAAACATTTACGAGTTATCGGGAAGAGAATCATGCCTTGGAATCATAAGCATCTAACTTTGAAAACAGGAAGATATGAAAACATTTATGAAGTCATAACATCAGAATCATGCCTTTGAAAGAAAGGGACGAGCCTTAACATACCTGTTCCACCTCCTATTAGCTACGCTTATTTGTCCAAGCTCACTCGTCTACATTCAAGAAGATTGACACAATCATTAAATTCATCATCATATACTTGTCTTAGTCCTTCAAATGAATTCATTTATAATCTGCCGAAATTTCGGCAGCATTTCCCCTGTAAATACACCATCCCCGAGAATCTAACTCGGCCAATTAATCAACAAAAATCCGAGAATTCAACTCGGCCAAATTATCAATAACAATACCAACAATCATACTAACAACTCCAACAATCAATCCAAAATATATTCTAACATGGTTCAAGAACTTTCAAACAATTCACTTAATGTTCAAACAACCTAACCAACATACCACTTCACCCGAAAACTTCCAAATTCAACAAGAACAATAACAACACATTTCTTCTCTTCCAAGTTCATGAACTACACCAACAATCTACACACTAACAACTTCATCCATTAATCCAAAATACATTCTAACGTTAGTAACTTCTTTTACATAATCCAACGACATTTTTCTTATATTCAATACAATCACAACAACCCAACTTACAATCTTCCAAACACATCTCTTGCTTCTAAATTCATGAGTAATATCCACAACCCACACATTAACAAATTCATTCATACAAATATAAGGAATCATGCTAATATCACATTAACTTCTTCAATACTCTACAAATGATTTCCACTTCATTTCAAACCATTAAAGCTTCATTTATCATCATAGAATCCACAACACAACAACCAAGATACTAAGTAAATTTAATTCATTCCTTCTACACAAAACAGCCCACTCATGGCTACAACATCAACACACCTATTTTCAAGAATTTCATCCCTTTCTACACCAACAACATGCATAAATCACCCCTAACACAAGTAAAAGAAGATTGAACACATACCTTTCTCCACACATATCTTCACTCGGCTAGGGGTGTATATTTGCACAAATGAATGGTTTTATTGCTCCAACAACCACTCCATGTTAAAGAGGACGTTCCAATTGGTTGGAATTCTAGAAGAAAATAATTTTCTTGATCAATTTCCATGGGCTAAATTTTGGAACTATGGCCGAATGGCCCCTCTTCTCTTCTTCTTTCTTTTTCTTCTCCAAGCTTCTTGATTTAAAAGATGAATATGTCTTATTTGTCATTAATTATATATATATATATATATATATATATATATATATATAGCTTCCAGCAATATAAAGTGGACACATGTCCCCTTCTCCCTTTTTTCTTGAACTTTCTCAAAATGAACAAAGATGAATATTTGTCTTGTTATGTAAGCTTTGGTCCATATATATTTATAATTAGCCCCATTAAATAAAAATGTGGACACATGCCACACGGCCAACATGGCCCCCTTCAAGAACCTTCTTGAATATTTTGTGAAATTCCCATTTTTCCCCTAGCCTTCCACAATATTACCAAGAACCTTCTTCTGAATTTCCCTTTTTACCCTAGCCTGTCTTAATATTTCCACATCAATAATCTTCATAAACAACTTGTGTATTAAACAAGATCAAAATATAGCCTTGCCCCTAACTTATCGCGATTACCTTGAAATATCCGAATGCATAAAAATACGGGATATAACGAAATCTTGATGAGCAAAGAGGACGCGGAAAAAAACAACCTTCATCACTCCGTGGGGAGTTTATCATTACTGAGTGATGTCGTTTTGCCTAAAGAACACGCCGACGCTACTTACATGAGGGCTATGAACACCATCTTTCATGATATGATGCACAAGGAAATAGAGGTCTACGTAGACGATGTCATTATCAAATTGACATAAAGTGCAGAGCATACCACATATTTGCGAATGTTCTGTGACAGACTCCGAAAGTTCAATCTGAAACTAAATCCAGCCAAGTGTGCATTTGGAGTACATGCCGGAAAACTACTTGGGTTCATAGTCAGTTGAAAGGGCATAGAGCTAGATTCATCCAAGATCAAAGCTATCCACAAGCTTCTGCCTCAAAACACTAAAAAAGAGGTTATGAATTTCCTAGGAAGACTAAACTACATTGGTCATTTCATAGCCCAGTCCACCGTGATTGTGGAACCTATACTTAAATTGCTAAAGAAAGACGCGCCCACAGAATGGACTGAAGAGTGTCAGAAAGCTTTCGACACCATCAAGAGGTATCTTTCCAATCCACCATTCTTGGTACCTCCTACGCATAGGAGTCCATTATTGCTATAACTGTTAGTATCAGTCAATGTCTTTGGATGCGTGTTAGGACAACATGATGAAACTAGAAAAAAGGAACATGCAATCTACTATCTAAGCAAGAAGTTCACGGTCTTCGAAGCATGAAATGCTTTGGTAGAGAAAACATGTTGTGCTTTGACATGGGTTGCCCAAAAACTAAGGCAATCTTGTCTTTATACACAACTCATATCATATCCAAGATGGATCCACTAAAGTACATCTTCCGCCAACCCATGCCTATAGGGAAATTGGCCAATTGGAAAATATTACTGAGCGAAATTGACATCAGATATATAGCACAATAGGCCATTAAAAGACAAGCATTGGCCGACTTATTGGCAGAAAGCCCAGACGATGAAGATTTGGAACCACTTCGAACCTTCTTCCAAGACGAAGAAGTATTGGTAGTAGAAGAAGACATAGATGAGTCTTATTCATGAGGGAGGTTATTTTTCGATGGTTTTGTTAGTTACAAAGGTTTAGGAATTGGAGCAGTCTTGGTATCAGAAACCGGGCTACATTATCCGATAGTTATAAAACTAAAGTTCTGATGCACCAACAACATGGCGGAATACAAGGGCTACATCATTGGCCTCAAAATGGCATTGGATATGAACATTCACAAGTTAATGGTCATAGGAAATTTAGATCTATTGATTCACCAAGTACAAGGAGAATGGGCCACGAAGAATGCCCAGATCTTACCATATGTGAAGCTCGCACAAAGATTATGCAAAAAGTGCAAGAAGATCGATTTCAAGCATACTTCGAGGGCTCAAAATGAGTTGGCCGATGCTCTGGCTACCATAGCATCCATGATACAACACCTGAATATCAGTCATATTGACCCGTTGGAGATAAGTCTAAGAGAAGAAAACGCCTACTATTTGCATATGGTGGAAGAGCCCGATGGCCTGCCACGGTATATTGACATAAAGATATACTTGGAAAACGGAGAGTATCTCGAGAATACTATGAGTAACCAGAAGAAATCCATCCGGAGAATGGCCAATGGATTCTTCCTGAATAAGGAGATTCTTCACAAAAGAATGCCGAATATAGGATTACTCCGATGCGTGGATGCCGCCGAGGCCACAAAATTATTAGAATAGGTACATCCTGGGACTTGCGGGCCGCAAATGATTGGGTTTGTTCTAGCTAAGATAATCCTCCGAGCAGGTTATTATTGGATGACAATGGAAATGATTGTTGCAAATTTGTAAAAAGATGCCACCAATGCCAAATACATGGAGATCTAATCAGAGTCCCATCAATGCCATGTAGCTAAAAAAGACTATAAAAGGACAAAAATGCCACAAGGGAAACAATCAAGCCAAAGAGGGCTTCAAGAGGACAAAAATGCCGCAAGGGACACAATCAGATCAAAGGGGTCACATAAAGAACAAAATGATGTATCTGGCAAAGAGGGTCACCGCCAACATAAAGGACGAAAGCAAGACAATCCAGCTATGAGGGCCATGTCTGTCATTTACAAGCCAAGAGGGCCATTCATTGAAACATATGCATGCCAAGAGGGCCATCCATACAAACATTTCCTAGAGGGCCATTCATATAAACATTTCCAAGAGGGTTTTTTGTACAAACATTGCCGAGAGGGCCATTCATGTGCATGCCAAGAGGGCCATTCATACAAACACTGTGAAGAAGGCCATTCATATCAAACATTTCCAAGAGGGCCATTCATATCAGACAATACCAAGAGGGACATTCATATGCATGCCAGGAGAGCTATTCAAATCAAACGTTGCCAAGTGGGCCATTCATCCAAACAAATGCAAGAGGACCATTTCATCCCAAACAATAACTAAAGGGGTTAAACAAATGAAACAGTGCCAAGAAGGTCACCTACTTTCAAACAGACAGCCAAGAGGGCCATTACATCAAAAACCACGCAAGGGTGGTAAACAAAGATGCGAGGCCAGGATGGTCATTCAATTTAAAGTGATACCAAAAAGGTCACCTCACAAGTCAAAACCAAGAAGGTACAATCACAAAAGTACACAGAGGTGGTAAAAAATAGAACAAAGAATAGGAGGTCAACCACAATGTTACCCAGCAGATGGAAGCAGGTTCACAACCACCAAGAGGAAGAGTAGGGTGATCAAACTAGATCTGGATGCATGCGGAGCGAACATGGAATTTTTTCTTATGTAGCCAGTCGAGATAGGGTGCCCACGAGTGTATTTTTAATATTGTATGTCATTTTAAATATTTTTTCGTATTTTTCTATAAATATTAGGTGTATTTTTAAAAATTAATTCAAACTACTTTAAAACAATTATTTCATTGATTGTTTAAATTATTAGAATTAAAATTGACAAGTATTTCATTTCGTTAAGTCAAGAAATTGACTAATTAAATAGATAATCAATTACGCCAAAATTTTATGATTTATTTGATTATACTTGCAATTATTTCAAAAATTGATTTTGGATTGATTTTCTGTTAATTGCATGAGTTAATTTTGGCTATAATTGAAATAGCCAATTATTTGCTACGTGTTAATTGAGGCAATATTTTAAATGACAAATTCATTTCATGCATTTTAGTTATATTAATTTTACACTTTAAACATGGCTATAATTGAAATCCTTAATTAATTACTATTTTCAAAACTTGGTTATTTGTTAAATTAATTAGTAATCACGTTTTGACAAAATTGCACCTTCAACACATGTATATATATATATATATATATATAAACCGATTGGCTTTTTCTTTCTTTTTATGGTCGGCCCAATCCATAAGGACATGACCCGACACAAAATGCTCAGTAATATACCAAACAACCCCAATCCATAAGGACTTGACCCGGAACAAAACGCCTCGTCTCTCTCTCTCTCCTGTATCTCGTCTCCTTCAATGCCAAAAATGTCAAATTCGCAATGTACTTGTGCTTTTCGCTATACTGTCCAATCGTTTTGGGCATGCTCTTGCCCTCTCTCATCCATTTCAACCGTCAAACAACCAAAAGGAGAGGTTTCCTCTCTCATTTTTGCTTTTCCACATATTTTCTTAACGAATTTTGTCTTGTTCGATTTCAAATGCTCTATTGTGATTGGATGATTGAGAAATGGAGGGATTCCCCCCCCCCCCCCCCCATAAACAAAAACCCTTATTCCCACACCAGATGAGGTCAGAAACCCTAAAGCTTGGGGTTCTATATAAAGAAGCCCAATTTCTACCATTCTACACACATACATATAGATACTTGTCTAATTTCGGGAAGAACCGACATTTTTAGTTTTACACTAATCTTATACAAGTAAACTTAGGGTTTTGATTCGCTCAGAACTCTTCTCAGTCTAAATTTTGTCCGTGATTCTGAAATCCTTTTGATTTTTTTGTGGTTGTTGTGGCTGTGAGGTGTGGAGGAGAAGAAGGCTCTCAATACTCCATTCTCGACAAAGGATACCACTACCACTACAAAAGTTAAATTTTCTCCCTCTATTTATCTTTTGCTAATTTCTATGCTTTAGTTTGGTGTTTACCATGTTTTGTGTGTTTATGTATTTATGTGTGTTTTAGTTTGGATATTGTTATTAAGCATAGTCATTAGCCTATTCATATATAATTTAGCTTAATTACTGTCTATCCATGTCTATGATTTGATTAAGCTAATGGTTAGCCTGCCTATAATGTCATGTACTTTTTAATGTAGTGTTGGTTTAACATGGTAATGCAATATGACTTACTTAGCCTAGACTAAGCTTAGGCTAATACCTATATGTGTCAAATTATCATGCTCATAATCTCTACTCATTTTAAAGAAACATCAAATCTTATTTTTACATGGTATCTGTTGACCTATGAAGGACATTAGTGTACTTCCAATCTGGTTTTTTTTTACTATACCAAGTAATTATATGCTAAGTCATAGTACTCAAGTAGTAATATGCTTATAGGGGTTGCCTAGTTCTCCTTTTGTTTAAATGTATGTGTTTATTTGGTTATTAGCAGTATGTTAAGTTAAGTCTAATCATGTCATTATACTTTTTAAATCTAATTCATCTGATTAGTTAGACAAGCATAAGAAGGATTAATCATTAATATGTCTACTTCATTGTGGTGACATTGCATATTTGTCATTGACCTAGCTATTAGCTTATCTTGCCTAATCAGTTGGTTTTTGTTAGGTTAATTTAACTTATAGCTTGTTTGATGTTCATTATTTCAGTTCAATATAGTCATTAGTAGGTTTATGTGAGTGTTAGCATGTTTTCCCTATCTGGTCCGTGTTTTGATAAATTCATGATGATACCTTGGTTCTAGTATGTGTTGATCTTGCTTATTAATATTTGTCCTTTGCTTAACTTAGTTTGGTCTGGCCTATTAGTTTGATTGGCCTTAACTGTTTATAGTGGCCTAGCCTAGGAATCACATATGAACATGTTTGCAAAACTCATTGAGTACTTTAACCACTGTCTACCTATATGTACATTAGTTTAAATGTAGAATTTCCCTAATGTTTTGCTCTAATGCTACTATGTGTCCATGATGTATGTTTATTTGTAGGTTTAAGCCTATCAGTCCACCTATAATAGCCACTTGATATATGAATGCCGAAATGAGCTCTTTGTTTTCACATGACCATCATAAAATTAAATCCAAATGATACTCCCATATCCCTATCAAACCAAGTCTAGGTTATGCTTAACTTCACTTACAATCCAAATAAGTGTTGATGCATCATCATGAATGTTACTTTAATAGTTTTAAGTTTTCAGTAGGTAATTTGGTTGCGTGCTGTCCAGAGATAACATGGTAAATGATAGGTTAAATATGTGAAACATGAGTCTTGAAGTTGCAATACCTATTAGATTTAAACAACTACGCATGTCTCTCTGTGATATGACTGAATTACTGAGAATTGTTTTCAAATATATAAAGCATGTTCATGGTCTCAAAAGGACATTTTGTGCTCTATCCCAAACATTTTGGTCTGAAGAAGTGTTTTAAAGTCTCTGTCTGAGTCCAATATGCATATACATGTCTTCCATGCCAAAAAGAGTGATTAGTGTAACTTCAACTGCATCGTTGTGTCTGATCTAGTGAATTGATAATCTAAACATGGCTAAAAACAGTAAAAAGTGAATGACTATCCCTCTGTAACTCACCTAGAATTGATAAGAGGTATGTTAAGAGAAAACAAGCTTACCATAGCCACATAGGACAAGAGAGCTTGAGTGGTTGTAACTTGTTTTGGTAATGAAGCGAGGAGTTATTTACCTAGGGCCAGGGATGGTTTAGGAAAGGCTTTGAGCCTTACTCAGCCCAGTACTACCTATTCTAGGCTGCTGGGGTTCTTTCTTATGGAATTATAATTCCATGGGACCCTTTTAGGTGTAAATATACATAAAAGAAGAGAATTATGTGAACCATCTGATGCTAATGGGATATTAGGGTCTGTTTATTAAGTAATGAGTATATCAGTGCATATCATGCCTAAATCTCCATTTTTTTAAGCCTTGCAACTTGTTCTGAGATATTTCATGATTGTGTTTAGAGGGTTAAAGTATCATTGAGTCTCTACATGACAGTTTAGGACTTCTCTCTGATAGACTGCCTTCTTACCATGGTTTCTCTCATAACCATTTGATTCCTTTATATCTCTTCAAGATAGTGAAAGTATGTGATCATTATAGAGGACCTTAAATTGTCAACACATTCTTAAGAAGTTAAACTAGATAGGGATGACATTAGTATGAATGCTTAGATGATTTTCCTGGTTCAACTAGACCATACCTCTAGCTTAAGTTCATAGATAAAAAACGATTGAGGATCCTATCTGTAACACTCCGTAAATTCGGGTTATGTGTGAAAGTGTAAAACTAGTATTGAGATGATATTTTAACTATATGAATCCTTTCAGGATGAATTTGGGTGAAAGATAGTTGTTATAGAATCAAACCAAGTAGTGAAGTTTGTAAGAGTTCTTAAAATTACCTAAGTTTTGTTGACCTGTCTTGTAGGCCAATTCCGTGAAAATTCGTTGAGAATTGGGAAACCTTCCTATAATAGAAGTTGTAGATCTTTGAAATACCTTTCCAAATATATAAAGTGGACTTTAAACGAACCTGTGAGTAAAACGTTATAGCTGTTTTACTAACCTGCATTTCGCGGGATCATCCTGCGGTTCAATCCTACGAATCTCAGGATGAACACCAAAAATCATGCCCCTCTGTCACGTCGTACGGTAGGGTTCCGTTTCACGAGTCAATCGTGCGATTCACGGGATGTGTCACACGCCTTGCTCGACTATAAGAACCCCCAGAACGTGAGATTTTCTTAAACATTCATTCTACTTCATCTTTCGCCGACATTTTGAGAATAAATAACCCTAGGGCTTCCCCAAAACATATAAGGTAAGTTCTTGATCAATTCCTATCATTGCTACATCAGTCTAACGGTAATTCACTACTCTTAAACACTAGTTCATCTTGTTAAACCCTATATCTTAAAAGCTAAAGAAAGAGAAGAAGAAAGGAATACTGGAGACTTCGAGATTCCTTCAAAAAGATATGATCCTTGATGTTTCTGATGTTATTGAAAGGGTTTAAACTAGTGTAGGTTTTCTTATGAGATTAGAATCCATGAATGATTCATGAAATTTTCAAGAACACGTTCTAGACATGAAAACCGTAGTTTTCTATAAAGGGGTATATGAGTAAAATTAGATTAAAGCTCTAATCTTTCTCATCTAAAACCATTGTAGTGTGATTGTTGAACCTTGGGAACTCCGTTTTGCTAGATTTTAGCGGGATTTGATGTATGTCTCTCTTTTTTAAAAAATCTTATTATAGATGGATGTCTTCTTCTCAAAAGTTCTTTATTGCATAAAATGGCAAACTTTTCATACAAAAACCTAATTCATGTTTTGATTGTGGTTGGTATGCGCGAGGGGGCAAGCCCACATTAAACCTTGATTCAATTATCCTCTATATACGTACATGAAATCATAATCGTCTTCTTTTATAAGAGATGGTCGTTAATGTGGGTTAATTGTTGGAATTGATATTTTAAAAAGGAACTATGACAATGGATTCTTGTGTAAAGAAGTGGAAACGTTTTCAAGATTATTTATGAAAGTATGGATTTTGTAATGGCATAATGAACTTTAATGTTATTGATGGTGTGACTACTTTGAGACAAATTGTGAATCAGCTTCTATGCTATGACCTTTGTTGTTATGTTTGGTCTAACTAGTCGGGAGGAAGGATAGCCATCGAGAACTTGAGATTACGATATGGTGCTTCGGCCTAGCTACTCGGGAGGAAGGGTAGTAATTATGAATCCTAGTGTGATAATGCCTAGCCATTCGGGAGGAAGAGTGGCCACTTCTGGGTTTGCTACCAGGGGTGCGATTATGCCTAGCTATTCGGGAGGAAGGATAGCCACCGAGAAGTACATATTCCGGTGTGGTGCGCTGTGTTTTGGGAACCTTTACGGTCATGCCTTTGATGTGATTGATTCTTGAACTGTATTGGCATGTGTGATATACTTATGCTTTTATGGAACTAGTGTTGATAATCATGATTAATTGAAAGGCATATTTGAAGTGGTAACTTGACAAGAGGATTTGTAATTGTTTTTGATAATTCTTATTGAGATACACAAGTCATATAACTGTTTTTTACATCAGTTTCACATGATTCTCAGGACTGGTTCCTTTATGTATTATTGTACTTTATTTTCTTATTACTTATTTTCCCCGAGGCACTGACTAAGTACGAAGTACTTAGGCATACCATTGTTGTTTTTTATGGTATGTTAGGTAACGGAGAAGAGCAGGTTCTTGATACTCTGGGCGTTTAAGAAGGACTTGCTATTGCTGCTGATTTGGTGAGCCCACACGTTCATTCATGGGACACCCTATTTATTTGTTTATTCATTATATTAGTTTTTCGGGCTGCGTCCTGATGAGTTAAACTAATATTCCTTTATCTTAGAAGCTCCTTAGTATACATTCTTGTGGGTAGTTGTTGAGTTATTGATTAACTCTCAGGCACGCTATTACATTTGACTAAGTATTTGATTAATAAAGACTTCCGCTTATTTAGTTCATATATTCATAATTTTTTACATTTATTTTATAAACTGTTGGAGGCTAATATTGAACATGGTGGGTTCAAGTATTGTTATTGCATCTTTTAGGTTCTTCTGATGTTGTTCATGACGTCGGATGCCGGTCACGTCTAGGGTGAATTTTGGGGCGTGACACTATCCCTTGTTCTCCCCTCATACTTGTGAAACTGCTAAGTGACTTCCACCCCTCCCCTCCCCCCAATCCCCATAGTAATGACTGTTGTAGTATTACTCATTTGTGCAAAATCTTTACTTGTGTTAAAATTTGTATGGTCTTTGGAAAATCCTTTACTCTTATGTGGCTAACTCAGCTCTAAGATATTTTAGTTTGAATTTGTAGTATCCCTTACTCTTGACATAGTTGCATTTGCCTAAACATAAACCCTCATCTAGGCAAAAAAAGTGTGTCTATTTTCCTTGGTATATTGGAAAGGCTCTGTCAAATGATTTATCCTTTGAGTTTTTAAATGAGTTCGCTTATTGCATGATGTGTCTTCTTGGCTAATTATTATGGCTTTCCTTTTGGTAATGGACATGTTGAATATGTTGGTTTATATATGCTAGATATATGTGTATACATTTAGGTTTAAGGCCACTTCAAAGATGATTATGGTGTTCTGTTTGCCAACTTTGCCTCTCCTTCTTTCTTCTTCTTCTTATTTGACCTTGCTGTGACTAAGTATACCTCAGATATACACGATATATACACTCCATATACACGCTGGTATATCTTGGGTTGTATATTATGTATATCCATAGTATATAGTACTATCATTGATAAGATATAATTGGCATATTTAAAACTAGGCTGGTTGTTTAATTCTATGACTTCACAGTCATCTAGACCTAAACAAGTCATCACTTCTTTCATCCTTAATACCCCCAATTTCAAGAAAACTCAAGACTTACCGATTTGTAAAATAATTGAAGAAATAGAAGTATGAAGTTGGGTAACTTGATTAAGCTAGGAACCAAGGAGTTCTTTAAACAAATCTATGATTTTTAGTTAAGAAAGCCATTTTCCCATCTAAGGTTCTACAGTCAAGAAACTCCCCATTTATTATATCCTAGAATCAAATCGTTAATAAGTAAAAGAGGGAATTAAAGAGAGATGGGGTAATTAAGATTTATAGCTTACCTTTCCCAAGGTTACATTGGTTTCCTCTGAAAAATGCTCCTCAAGTCGGCTCTGACTAATAGTTAGGTGCAAAATAGGGTCGAATTCTGAAATGAGCATTACAAACTAGGTTTCCCTAGAGACTCTTGCTGAGGCGGTTCTGGTCTGCTAGGGCGGTCACGCTTAAGCGAGGATTTATCTGCGGTGCCGGACAAGGCTAACTTTTAAAGTTCCGCTGCGGCGGAACAGAATACGCTGGGGCGGACTCGCAGGAGTGGTCCACCCCTTATTGGGGCAAGGCACTGAATTGGGACACCCTAAATCAATTTTTAATTTCTTCCTAACTTGACTCAAGGTCAACTTTAGCTGAAAATTACCCTCGTACAACTAACGGTGCACTACCGATCAGGGATGTTTCGGACACGAATTAAGGAATGTCGGTAACGACCTGCATGTGACTTTACCATATCCTTGGTGAGTCATTTATATTTCCGTACATAGTATTTATCTACAATATTAAGATTATTTGTGTGTTATTTAATCTTCCGCATGTTAATACTAATAAATTGTAAAGTAAGGGAAGGGTTCGCCCACCCAGGGGGTTAATGTGGGTGTCTGCTCGACCCATAATTTGGGTTGTGACATACATATTTTTGTGTGTCCACTTATTTTGCTTCGGGTTTTGATATGATGTGTGAGTCACTTGATTTCCCTATTAGTGTTTCTACTCATTTTACGGAATCCGTAGTGGTGGATTCGGTGTACCGATCCTGTCTTGTGACCTTGATGGGGCGGATTGGATGATTCTAGATATGGTAGATTTTGACTTTATTCTTGGTATAAGTTGGTTGTCTCCGTAACATGCGATCTTGGATTGTCATGCAAAGACGGTTACCTTAGCTATCCCAGGTGTAACGACCTTTCCGATTGTTATGGGAAATGTAAGATCACTCCACCAAATAGAACCTTTCCAATAGTAGAACGAACCAGTAGAAACTTAATCGTGTGAGCTTATGAGCTGAAATTTGACTTGGTTGTAGTTGCTGCTTGATTTTTCTTGAGTCCTTTCGGGGGTGACGTAGAAAATTAGAACTCCGTTGGGAATTTTGAGGCCACGGGTGGATTTGTAGGACGTCTTTATGTATATGTGCATGTTTGTTTTGTGGTTTTGAAGCCTTGGATGAAATGTTGGGTGATAGGGAGAAAACTGGACAAAAGTCGAGTTCACTGCCCAAGAGTGACCGCTGTGGCGGTGGAAGTACCGCTATGGCGGTACCGCTACGGCGGTACCGCTATACAGGCGATTTGATCGCTATAGCGGCCATCCATGTTCTCGGTGGCTACTGTAGCGGGCGGTGGACCACTATGGAGGCACCGCTATAGCGGTGGATAGACCGCCATAGCGGCAAGGCAGATCCCTTTGGTCTGCTATAGCGGTCGCTTGACCGCTATAATGGGACCGCTGCAACGGCGAAACGATCGTTGTAGCGGTCGATGGAAAAAAGTAGCCCGATTTTAATATAATTAGTCTCACATTCTCTATTCATAAAACACCAACACAGTTCCCAACAAGAACCTAGGGTGAAATTCCATGCTAGGGCAAGAAACTCTTGAGAGGTAAGTTTCATCTATTCGTTTCTATCATTCCATTCTTCTTCATGATTGTTATACCCTTTGTGGGTCTTTAATGTTGAAATTGAAATAGAAACCCTAGAAATTAATAAACCTTCTAACTTGATGGGTTATGGTTATTACCACTTAGTTATAATCTAAAGGATTGGGATAATTTCTCTTAATCACGAATTGAATACTTAGAGCCATAAACTAAGTGAATTGGGACCTAGGGTTCTATAAAAATGGTGTCTTAACCATGAAAACTACTTATAGTGGGAATGTTGATAGAATATTGTTATCATTGATGATTAATAATTACTAAGGCCCTTGATAAGCTGCTTAACACCAAGAAAATCATCCACCCCTTGGAATGGGGTAAAAGGAAGGGTCTTCTTGAATTGGTACTTGTGATTTGAGTAATTGTGACTTACTGAGCCTTCTATTTCTAGACTTTGAGAATTCTAAGTCTTTAAGGAAAGGAACAACTGTAGCAGAGTGACTTGCATTGTTCTAGCTCTACGTTTGAGGTAGGTTACGGTCTACTCGAGTTAGACTTTGGGTAGTTGATTGTATGTTTTGTGAACTCTTTAGCAGAAAGCATGTCTAGTTTTCATGCATGATATTGTGTGGCTAAACTCCTATGTGAATGTGATTGAGTTATTGTATAGGCTTCATGCCACTATTCTTGCGTGTTATATCTGTGGTGGATGTGTTGTGAGGGGAAGCTAATATGATCTGCTTGACGGTATTGTGACATGAAATGATGATTTAGGTATTGATAATGAGAAGGTAAGAAACACTGTTCTGTCAAGAGGTATGGAAAGGCACACATGTGACCTCGATTATGAGCTCGTGGTCCGAGGTTAGCTCCAGAAATGAGAGGTATGTTGATATGTCCCGCATCCGAGGTTTGTTCTGGAGCGGAGGTTTGTGCTCGGGTCCGAGGAGTAAATCTGGAATGAGTGATAAATGGACAACATGGGTCCTCTGTAGGTCATGACTACTGAGCAATGACATCAGTTAGCATGTGTGTGCAGTGAGTATGGGTGTTATGGTAAACTTATTTCCATTGTGGTTTTCGTTGATTTTAATGCTTAATATCTTGGTGATTTGCTTGTGATTATCCTTGGTTGACTTGCTATGGGTAGTTGATATTCATTGTATGTTGATTGGCATGTTTTATTCTTTTGATTTTATGAAATATGCATGATACTAATCTTAGTTGGCCTATGATCTTGTTACACCTTGGAAAAAAATCCCCCGTACATATACAGTGAACAGGCTAGCAGAGGACATAGCATATGCGATGTTTTGATGAGTAAGAAAGAGTATTAGATGACCCTCAACGAGAATTTAAAGGCATACAATGCAAGGAAAGAAAGTTGTTAAGGAAAGCGAATCATACGTTGTGTATCGGATAAGAAATTCGAGCAACAAGTCCATGATGGCATAATGATGTCTTAGAGAAGTGTAATAATGTCCCTAAGGTTGATGTTGAGATGTTAAACAAGTGAATGAAAGGTTCCATAAGGATCGGAGATCAAACGAGACAACGAGAACGAAAACGAAATCACTGGGCATTATACGGCCCAACCTACAGACCGTATAAATTGTACCAGCCGTATGTTGGACCGTATAATTGGCCAAGAAGGCCACCAGATACTGCACAAAACATACGGCCACACATACGGTTCGTATAAATAGTACGAACCGTATGTTGGTCCGTATAAAGATGGTCGGCCAGCTTTCTAATTTAAGTATAAGGGACCTCTTTCATTTCATTTTCATTTCACTCTCACTCAACACTTCAAAAAACATCTAGAACCCTCCCTTCTATTCAACTACAAGAGAAATCAACGGGAAACTAAGATCAACAACTCAGAATCCATGAATCAAAGTGTATGAAACCCAAGTAAAGTTCATCTTCCTCAAAGAAAACCAAAAGAGAGGAGATAGGGTTTTGGTGCTAGAGGAGAAACTCCACTCAGGACTTTTTCATCCATCACCTAAGTTAAGTTTCATGACCATTTCATTTTGTTTAAGGTATTGGAAGGTTAAGATATCCGAATTGTAGAAGCATAGCAAATGGGTCATAAATGAGTGAATAGTGCCATGAGTGAGTGGTAGTCGAATTGAATCATGAATGTTAGTGTGTTGTGAGTATGCTTACTTTATAAATGACATCTAGACCATGAGATAAGTGTGATACATGAGAAAATACAATAGCGAACCCAAAACCATAAATGTGGGAAAAATGAAGAGAAATGGTGGGTCATGGTCATTGTATATGAATGATGATTGTTGATTGCTATATTGTAATTGTTGTTGAGTGCTGGGAGTTGATATGGAATATGGGAGAAGTATTATATACAAAGAAAGTGCTGCCCAATTGTCTCTAGAAATAGTAGTGCGTTCTTATAGTTGATTAACTAACGTTAGTACGAATCCTCTTTTGAAGGTAGAGATGTGACATTGAAGGAGAATAAGCGAACACTAGATTGCTTAAACGAGAAAGGAATGTGAGGCTTAACTCTTCTTTCACAAGGCATGAATCCCTCAAGTTTTCCATGATCCTTCTGTAAGATGAAGCTTATTAGTCCTTCTATATATCGAATCACCTATAAGCATGATAATAATGACAATGAGGTAGAGTATAGAGATCCAAGAAATTGTGGCACGATGTTCCTACAATGCTAATGATGTTATTATTGTTAACATTCGCCTTATACTCTCCCTCAAGGTGAGGCATGATACTCATAAAATGTCCATAATAGAATCGGGGGTTCACGACCTTACGTCACCCCGACATAGTGTGGTTGCCTTAAAGCCTAATGTATGGTCTTAATGCTAATGTATGCTATGACAATAAGATGATGAATACTGCTAACTTGTAATACGACTATAGGATGCATGGAATACCAAGGAATGATAACATGATGCTATGGCATGAGATGTGGAATACTGATGTGTTATATTGATTTTTGTGATGATATGATTCCACCACGCCTATATGGCCGGGCATGTCACCGCTAATGCGGGCTGCGTATGATTCCACCGCGCCTATATGGCCGGGCATGTCAACACTAATGCGGGCTGCTATGTTTACACCTAGCCTAGAGGGCCGGGAATGATCACCACTAGTGGGCGGCATATGAGGGTTACCCGGACGCGAGTAACGATGTGGATCATGATGTGATGATGTATGGGATGTGATAACATGTATACTATGATTATGTAAAATGCGATATATGTAGAGAGTATGTTGTCCATGATATACATTCAGGTTATACCCTTCTTTCATGATTCCTGATCCCTCTGTTATGTTTGTTTATTTCATTCCTGCCTTACATACTCAGTACAATATTCGTACTGACGTCCGTTTTTTCAGGACGATGTGTTCATGCCCACAGGTAGACGGGGAGGAGATCTTGCTCCAGATTCTTAGAGGTTGTTAGCTGACTGAAAGCACCCCATTGTCCTAGAGGTGCCTATGATGATTCTTTTGTGTACAATTGTAGATGTCATCTCATAGAGGCTTGTAGATACTCTGTGTGGGTCATGTGGTTTCACGGCGGGGTCATTGTGTAAATATATACATATATATTATTTTGCTAGCCCAAGGGCTCATGTGTATAAAAACATTATATTTCTAAAGGAAAACGGGTTTTCTTATAAATCGAGCATGAATCTGATAAATGATTGTTAACTAAGCCTAAGGAGGACTAGTGCGAGTGGTGCTCGGCGGTTAACCCCGGGTACCCGTTACGGCCCTTAGCCGGGTCGTGACAAAAGTGGTATCAGAGCAGTTGGGTCCTAGGAAGTGTCTACGGGCCGTGTCTAGTAGAGTCGTGTTTATGGTGTGTAGCGCGCCACATCAATAAACAAGAGGCTACAGGGCATTTCGGAAAAGTGACCATCTTTCTTTTCATGAGATCGTGCGATAGAGCCATGCATAATAGTGTGTTATGATTTCAGAATGCCGCCAAAGGGAAAAGCTATAGCCGCCCAGAAGGGCAAGGCTACGACAAAGAGGCGGGTAGAAAGAGAGCCTCCGATGAATATAGAAGAAGGCAAATCACACAACGAGGCCTTGTCTAATACATCTTCTACCCCACCTACTGTGGAAGAGCAAGGAGGAGCCCCAGCTCCAATTCCTCCGCCGGCTGCTTCGGGTCAACAAATGACCGAGGCCATCAAATTATTTACACAATTTGTTGCTACACAGGCACAATGACAGAATGTGGGTTCAAGCGACCGGGCAGCAAGTACAAAGGCCCGTGATTTTATGAGTCTAAATCCTCCGGAGTTTTTTGGGTCAAAGCCGGAGGAAGACCCACAAGGTTTCATTGATGAAATGTTGAGGAGATTAAAGATTGTCCATGCCTCCGAAACCGAATCCGTGCAGTTGGCATCTTATAGACCCCGGGATGTGGCGGTGTTATGCTACAACAATTGGGTATTATCAAGAGCAGAGAATGCACCTCCTCCGATGTGGCAAGAGTTTGTAGATACTTTTATTTGCCACTATTTGCCACCCGAGGTCTGCCTAGCTAGAGCGGACAGATTCTTAAATTTGAGGCAAAGAAATATGAGTGCCCGGGAGTATAGCATGCAATTCAATTCTTTGGCTAGGTATGCTCCGACTATGGTGACCGACATGGGAGATCGGGTACATAGGTTTGTGAGTGGTTAGGGGCTACATTTATTCAGAGATTGTCTGACGGCTTTCTTGCAAGACGGGATCGATATTTCCCGTATACAGGCCCATCCTCAGAATTTGGAGGGGCGACAACAACAACGAAAGGGTGATCGCGACAGTGATAGAAGCCAAAACAAAAGGGCTAGATCTGTGGGCACAGACAGTGATTATAGAGGGGGATCGAGACAGAATCATTACCGACATTCAGGCCAGTCAGCGACTAGCTCACCTCTCAGATTTCCAGATAGAAGATTTCACCGCTCCTTTCACTCGGGACAGGGTCAGAGTTCGAGGGCTGCAGGTTCCCAGTTTGAGGATGATTATAGTCAGGGGAGACCCCCAGTTCCACGATGTAGTCGGTGACGAAATTTACACTCAGGGCCATATCGTCAGGACACTGATGGTTGTTATGTTTGTGGGAAGACCGAACATTTGATGCGAGATTGTCCCTCGCAATATGGCAGAGGTGGGGTTCAGCCCACAGGCTCAGCAGCGAGTTCCTCATCAGCACGCCCAGCGGGGCAGACTCCTCAGATGACAGCAGGCCGAGGTAGAGGCCGAGGGGCAGCATCTACTTCAGGTGCCACTCAGCCCCGTGTATATGCTTTAGTCTGACGGCAGGATCTCAAGTCCTCACCGGATGTGGTTACAGGTATATTGTCTATATTCTCCCGTGATGTGTATGCATTGATAGATCTGGGTTCTACATTCTTTTATATTACTCCATATGTTGCTGGTTGTATTGGGGTGAAACCCGAGTCAATTAATCCCTTTGAGGTACTCACTCCGGTTGGCGATCCCGTGATAGCAAGACAAGTGTACAAAAATTGTGTCATTGTGATATGTGATCGACAGACCAAGGCTGATTTGATTGAGCTGGAAATGGTAGATTTCGATGTAATCATGGGTATGGATTGGTTGGCTTTGTGTTATGCAAATGTTGATTGCCGCACAAAAGTGGTCCAATTCGAATTTCCGGGAGAGCCCATGCTTGAATGGAAGGATAATATAGCATCACCAAAGTGTAGGGTTATTTCCTACCTCAAGGCAAGGAAGATGATAGCCAAGGGTTATATCTATCACCTAGTTGGGGTTCATGACACCGAGGCAAAGCCGCCAACTTTCCAGTCAGTTCCAGTAGTGAATGAATTTCCAAACGTATTTCCAGATGAACTTCCAGGTCTTCCACCAGAAAGGGGAATTGATTTCGCTATTGATGTATTGCCGGACACCAAGCCTATTTCTATTCCTCCTTATCGAATGGCTCCGGCAGAATTAAAAGAGCTAAAGGCGCAGCTAAAAGACTTGCTCGAGAAAGGATTCATTAGACCTAGTTCATCACCGTGGGGAGCACCGGTCTTGTTTGTGAGAAAGAAAGACGGATCTCTACGAATGTGTATCGACTACAGGTAATTGAACAAGGTGACGATAAAGAACCGATATCCTCTTCCAAGGATTGATGATTTGTTTGATCAATTGCAAGGTGCCAAGTGGTTTCAAAAATTGATTTGAGGTCGGGCTACCATCAAGTGAGAGTCAGAGAAGCGGATATTCCCAAAACGGCCTTCAGAACGAGATATGGCCATTGTGAATTCCGAGTGATGTCGTTCGGGTTGAATAATGCTCCGACTGTATTTATGAATTTGATGAACAACGTATTCAGGCCTCCCTTGGATCTATTTGTGATAGTATTTATTGATGATATTCTGGTGTATTCTCGCACCGATTCAGAACATGCAGATCATCTGAGAATTGTTCTTGGCATTCTTCGAGCCCGAGAACTGTATGCAAAATTTTCAAAGTGCGAGTTTTGGCTAAATTCTGTGACATTTCTGGGCCATGTTATTTCAAATGATGGTATTCGAGTCGACTCTCAGAAAATTGAAGTTGTGAAGACTTGGCCAAGACCTACGACACCCACAGACGTTCGTAGTTTTCTGGGTTTGGCAGGCTATTATAGAAGGTTTGTAGAGGGCTTTTCATCTATTTCAGCCCCATTTACGAAGCTCACCTAGAAGACAGCTAAGTTTCAGTGGAACGATGCTTGCGAGCGTAGTTTCAAAGAGTTGAAAAACAGGTTGACTTAAGCTCCGGTTTTAACACTTCTAGAAGGGCCAGATGGCTATGTTGTGTATTGTGATGCTTCCGGTGTGGGATTAGGATGCGTATTGATGCCGCATGGTAAATTTATTGCATATTCTTCGAGACAATTACGGAAACATGAAAAGAATTATCCAACTCATGATCTCGAATTCGCTGCGGTCATTCATGCCTTAAAAACATGGAGACATTATTTGTACGGTGTGCACGTCCATATCTATACAGATCGCAAAAGTCTTCAATACATCTTCAAGCGAAAGGAGTTGAACCTACGACAGAGGAGGTGGTTAGATTTATTAAAAGATTATGATGTTAACATTTTATACCACCCCGGGAAGGCGAATGTAGTAGTCGATACACTTAGCCGCTGATCAATGGGCAGTTTATGTGAAATCCCTATAGAAAAGAAAGAGATGGTTCAAGATGTTCATCGATTGGATAATCTTGGAGTGCGTGTAATTGATTCGGACGATGCTGGGATTAGTATAAATGATTCCACAATTTCGTCCTTGGATATGGAAGTGAAAGAACAGCAGTGTGAAGATCCTCAATTATGTCGTTATAGAGACACATCTCATGGGAAAGAAAAGTATCCATTTGAAGGTTCTATAGATGGGATTCTTAGATACCGAGGTAGGCTATGCGTGTCGAATGGGGCGAAATTACACCGACAAATTTTAGAAAAAGCACATTGCTCTAGATATTCTATTCACCCAGGTGCAACCAAAATGTATCACGATCTCAAGATGATATACTGGTGGGATGGCATGAAGAGAGACATAGCAGAATTTGTAGCACAATGTCCAAATTGCCAACAAGTAAAAGTTGAACATCAGAAGCCAGGAGGCTTACTGCAAGCAATAGAGATACCCACATGGAAATGGGAAGTGATCAACATGGATTTCATCGTGCAATTACCTCGTGGTCGTGGCAGATATGACTCTATATGGGTGATTGTGCATAGACTGACGAAAGTAGCCCATTTTCGTCCAGTTAGGACCGCGTATTCAACAGAAGACTATGCGAGGTTGAATCTCAAAGAAATTGTGCAACTCCATGGAATTCAATTATCTGTTATCATGGATAGAAGAGCACAGTTTACAGCTAAGTTCTGGAAGTCTTTTTAAGAGGGTTTGGGCACGCAAGTAAAGGTTAGCACGGCATTTCATCCACAGACCGATGGGCAAGCCGAGCGCACTATTTAGACCTTAGAAGATATGCTACGAGCGTGTGTGCTGGATTTCGGTGGTAGTTGGGATGATCATTTACCACTAATTGAGTTTTCATATAACAACAACTATCATTCTAGTATACAAATGGCTCCATATTCTAGTATACAAATGGCTCCATAATAAGCTTTATATGGAAGGAAATGTAGGTCTCCAATTGGATTGTTTGAAATAGGAGAAGTGCAACTAATAGGCCCTAAATTGATTCAGCAGGCGGTGGAAAAAGTCAAGATGATTCGGGGTCGGTTGTTTACAACTCAAAGTTGCCAAAAGTCTTATGCGGACAACCGCCGGCGAGACTTGGAATTTCAAGTTAATGATTGGGTATTTCTGAAAGTGTCACCAATGAAAGGGGTGATAATATTTGGCAAGAAGGGGAAGCTAAGTCCTAGATACATTGGACCCTACAGAATCATCCGCAATGTGGAACGGGTAGCCTATGAATTGGATTTGCCTTCAGAGCTTGAATCAGTCTATCCAGTCATTCACGTTTCGATGCTCCGCACGTGTGTTGGAGATCCTACAAAGATTGTCTCGATAGATGATGTGCAAGTAACGGAAAGGCTAACTTATGAGGAGGTGCCTATTGCCATCCTAGATAGGCAAGTACGAAAGCTTCAAAATAAAGAAGTGGCGTCAGTCAAAGTATTGTGGCGAAACAACTATCGAGAAGAAATGACCTGGGAAGCAGAAGAGAGTATGAAATCTAAGTACCCACACTTATTCCAACCCCCAGGATATATCCAAGATGAAGCGCCGACAATATAAGGTATGTATGATTTATCTTTATGCTTTTGGTCGTGTGTGGTCATAGATATGTTGCTATTGTGATGCAGCCCAGTGAAGCGATGATATTATGGGTTGTTGTGATACGTTTGTAGTGCCAAATTACAGGGGAAACTCTGGCGAAATTTTTGTAGAATTCCGAGTGTCTAACATTTGAGGACGAATGTCCCAAAAGTGGGGAAGAATGTTACACCTTGGAAACAAATCCCCCGTAGATGTACAGTGAACAGGCTAGCAGAGGACATAGCATATGAGATGTTTTGACGAGTAAGAAAGAGTATTAGATGACCGTCAACGAGATTTTAAAGGCATACAATGCAAGGAAAGAAAGTTGTTAAGGAAAGCGAATCATACGTTATGTATCGGATAAGAAATTCGAGCAACAAGTCCATTATGGCATAATCATGTCTTAGAGAAGTGTAATAATGTCCCTAAGGTTGATGTTGAGATGTTAAACAAGTACCAAGAAGGTTCCATAAGGATCGGAGATCAAACGAGACAACGAGAACGAAAACGAAATCACTAGGCATTATACGGCCCAACCTACGGACCGTATAAATTGTACCAGCCATATGTTGGACCGTATAATTGGCCAAGAAGCCCACCAGATACTGGACCAAACATACGGCCACACATACGGTTCGTATAAATAGTACGGACCGTATGTTGGTCCGTATAAAGATGGTCGGCCAGCTTTCTAATTTAAGTATAAGGGACCTCTTTCATTTCATTTTCATTTCACTCTCACTCAACACTTCAAAAAAACATCTAGAACCCTCCCTTCTCTTCAACTACAAGATAAATCAAAGGGAAACTATGATCAACAACACAGAATCCGTGAATCAAAGTGTATGTAACCCAAGTAAAGTTCATCTTCCTCAAAGAAAACCAAAAGAGAGGAGATAGGGTTTTGGTGCTAGAGGAGAAACTCCACTCAGGACTTGTTCAACCATCACCCAAGGTAAGTTTCATGATAATTTCATGTTGTTTAAGGTATTGGAAGGTTAAGATACCCGAATTGTAGAAAAGCATAGCAAATGGGTCATAAATTAGTGAAAAGTGCCATGAGTGAGTGGTAGTTGAACTGAATCATGAATGTTAGTGTGTTGTGAGTATGAATACGTTATAAATGACATGTAGACCATGAGATAAGTGTGATACATGATAAAATACGATAGCGAACCAAAAACCATAAATGTGGGAAAAATGAAGAGAAATGGTGGGTCAAGGTCATTGTATATGAATGATGATTGTTGATTGGTATATTGTAATTGTTGTTGTGAGTGTTGGGAGTTGATATGGAATATGGGAAAAGTAGTATAAACAAAGGAAGTGCTGCCCAATTGTCTCTTGAAATAGTTGTGCGTTCTTATAGTTGATTAACTAACGTTAGTACGAATCCTCTTTTGAAGGTAGAGACGTGACATTGAAGGAGAATAAGCGAACGCTAGGTTGCTTAAACGAGAAAGGTATGTGAGGCTTAACTCTTCTTTCACAAGGCATGAATCCCTCAGGTTTTCCATAATCCTTCTGTAAGATGAAGCTTATGAGTCCTTCTATATATTGAATCACCTATAAGCATGATAATAATGACAATGAGGTAGAGTATAGAGATCCAAGAAATTGTGGCACGATGTTCCTACAATGCTAATGATGTTATTATTGTTAACACTCGCCTTATGCTTTATCTCCCTCAAGGCGAGGCATGATACTCATAAAATGTCCATAATACAATCAGGGGTTCACGACCTTACGTCACCCCGACATAGTGTGGTTGCCTTAAAGCCTAATGTATGGTCTTAATGCTAATGTATGCTATGATAATAAGATGATGAATAATGCTAAGTTGTAATACGACTATGGGATGCATGGAATACCAAGGAATGATAACATGATGCTATGGCATGAGATGTGGAATAGTGATGTGTTATGATTAATTTTTGTGATGATATGATTCCACCGCGCCTATATGGCCGGGCATGTCACCATTAATGCAGGCTGCTTATGATTCCACCGCGCCTATATGGCCGGGCATTTCACCACTAATGCGGGCTGCTATGTTTACACCGAGCCTAGATACTCAGTGTGGGTCATGTGGTTTCACGGCGGGGTCATTGTGTAAATATATACATATATATTATTTTGCTAGCCCAAGGGCTCATGTGTATAAAAACATTATGTTTCTAAAGGAAAACGGGTTTTCTTATAAATCGAGCATGAATCTGATAAATGATTGTTAAATAAGCCTAAGGAGTACTAGTGCGAGCGGTGCTTGGCGGTTAGCCCAGGGTACCCGTCACGGCCCTTAGCCGGGTCGTGACAAAAGTGGTATCGGAGTAGTTGTGTCCTAGGAAGTGTCTACGGGCCGAGTCTAGTAGAGTCTTGTTTATGGTGTGTAGCGCGCCACGTCAATAAACAAGCGGCTACAGGGCATTTAGGAAAAGTGATCATCTTTATTTTCATGAGATCGTGCGATAGAGCGATGCATAAGACTTTATCCTCCCTAATAGTGTGTTATGATTTTAGAATGCCGCCAAAGGGAAAAGCTACAGCCGCCCAGAAGGGCAAGGCTACGACAAAGAGGCGGGTAGAAACAGAGCCTCCGATGAATATAGAGGAAGGCGAATCACACAACGAGGCCTTGTCTAATACATCTTCTACCCCACCTAATGTGGAAGAGCAAGGAGGAGCCCCAGCTCCAATTTCGTCCGCCAGCTGCTTCGGGTTAACAAGTGATCGAGGCCATCAAATTAATGACACAATTGGTTGCTGCACAGACACAATGACAGAATGTGGGTTCAAGAGACCGGGCAACAAGTGCAAAGGCCCGTGATTTTATGAGTCTAAATCCTCCGGAGTTCTTCGGGTCAAAGCTGGAGGAAGACACACAAGGTTTCATTGATGAAATGTTGAGGACATTGAAGATTGTCCATGCCTCCAAAACCGAATCCGTGGAGTTGGCATCTTATAGACTCCGAGATGTGGCGGTGTTATGCTACAACAATTGGGTATTATCAAGAGCAGAGAATGAGCCTCCTCCGGTGTGGTAAGAGTCTGTAGATGCTTTTATTCGCCACTATTTGCCACCCGAGGTCCGTCGAGCTAGAGCGGACAGATTCTTAAATTTGAGGCATGAAAATATGAGTGCCCGGGAGTATAGCATGCAATTCAATTCTTTGGCTAGGTATGCTCCGACTATGGTGACCGACATGGGAGATCGGGTACATAGGTTTGTGAGTGGTTTGGGGCCACATTTATTCAGAGATTGTCTGACGGCTTCCTTGCAAGATGGGATGGATATTTCCCGGATACAGGCCCATGCTCATAATTTGGAGGGGTGACAACAACAATGAAAGGGTGATCGCGACAGTGATAGAAGACAAAGCAAAAGGGCTAGATCTATGGGCACAGGCAGTGATTATAGAGGGGGATCGAGACAGAATCATTCCCGACATTCAGGCCATTCAGCGACTAGCTCACCTCTCATATTTCCAGATAGAAGATTTGACCGCTCCTTTCGCTCGGGACAGGTTCAGAGTTCGAGGGCTGCAGGTTCCCAGTTTGAGGATGATTATAGTCAAGGGAGACCCCCAGTTCTACGATGTAGTCGATGCCGCAAATTACACTCTAGGCCACTGATGGTTGTTATGTTTGTGGGAAGACCGAACATTTGATGCGAGAGGTGGGGTTCAGCCCACAGGCTCAGCAGTGAGTTCCTCATCAGCACGCCCAGCGGGGCAGACTCCTCAGATGACAGCAGGCCGAGGTAGAGGCCGAGGGGCAGCATCTACTTCAGGTGCCACTCAGCCCCGTGTATATGCTTTAGTCTGACGGCAGGATCTCAAGTCCTCACCGGATGTGGTTACAGGTATATTGTCTATATTCTCCCGTGATGTGTATGCATTGATAGATCTGGGTTCTACATTCTTTTATATTACTCCATATGTTGCTGGTTGTATTGGGGTGAAACCCGAGTCAATTAATCCCTTTGAGGTACTCACTCCGGTTGGCGATCCCGTGATAGCAAGACAAGTGTACAAAAATTGTGTCATTGTGATATGTGATCGACAGACCAAGGCTGATTTGATTGAGCTGGAAATGGTAGATTTCGATGTAATCATGGGTATGGATTGGTTGTCTTCGTGTCATGCAAATGTTGATTGCCGCACAAAAGTGGTCCGATTCCGATTTCAGGGAGAGCCCGTGGTTGAATGGAAGGGTAATACAGCATCGCCAAAGGCTAGGTTTATTTCCTACCTCAAGGCAAGGAAGATGATAGCTAAGGGTTATATCTATCACATAGTTCGGGTGACACCGAGGCAAAGCGTCCAACTTTCCAGTCAGTTCCAGTAGTGAATGAATTTCCAGACGTATTCCTAGATGAACTTCCAGGTCTTCCACCAGAAAGGGAAATGCATTTCGCTATTGATGTATTGCCGGACACCAAGCCTATTTTCTATTCCTCCTTATCGAATGGCTCTGGCAGAATTAAAAGAGTTAAAGGCGCAGCTGAAAGACTTGCTCGAGAAAGGATTCATTAGACCTAGTTTATCACCGTGGGGAGCACCGGTCTTGTTTGTGAGAAAGAAAGACGGATCTCTACGAATGTGTATCGACTACAGGCAATTGAACAAGGTGATGATAAAGAACCGATATCCTCTTCCAAGGATTGATGATTTGTTTGATCAATTGCAAGGTGCCAAGTGGTTTCAAAAATAGATTTGAGGTCGAGCTACCATCAAGTGAGAGTCAGAGAAGCGGATATTCCCAAAACGGCCTTCAGAACGAGATATGACCATTGTGAATTCCGAGTGATGTCGTTCGGGTTGACTAATGCTCCGACTGTATTTATGAATTTGATGAACAACGTATTCAGGCCTCCCTTGGATCTATTTGTGATAGTATTTATTGATGATATTCTGGTGTATTCTCGCACCGATTCAGAACATGCAGATCATCTGAGAATTGTTCTTGGCATTCTTCGAGCCCGAGAACTGTATGCAAAATTTTCAAAGTGCGAGTTTTGGCTATATTCTGTGACATTTCTGGGCCATGTTATTTCAAATGATGGTAATCGAGTCGACTCTCAGAAAATTGAAGTTGTGAAGACTTGGCCAAGGCCTACGACGCCCACAGACGTTCGTAGTTTTCTGGGTTTGGCAGGCTATTATAGAAGGTTTGTAGATGGCTTTTCATCTATTTCAGCCCCATTGACGAAGCTCATCCAGAAGACAGCTAAGTTTCAATGGAACGATGCTTGCGAGCGTATTTCCAAGAGTTGAAAAACAGGTTGACTTAAGCTCCGGTTTTAACACTTCTAGAAGGGCCAGATTGCTATGTTGTGTATTGTGATGCTTCCAGTGTGGGATTAGGATGCGTATTGATGCCGCATGGTAACGTTATTGCATATGCTTCGAGAAAATTACGGAAACATGAAACGAATTATCCAACTCACGATCTCGAATTGGCTGCGGTCATTCATGCCTTAAAAATGTGGAGACATTATTTGTACGGTGTGCACGTCGATATCTATACAGATCAGAAAAGTCTTCAGTACATCTTCAAGCAAAAGGAGTTGAACCTGCGATAGAGGCGGTGGTTAGAATTATAAAAACATTATCATGTTAACATTTTATACCACCCCGGGAAGGCGAATGTAGTAGCCGATGCACTTAGCCGCTGATCAATGGGCAGTTTATGTGAAATCCCTCTGGAAAATAAAGAGTTGGTTCAAGAACTTCATCGATGGGCTAATCTTGGAGTGTGTGTAATTGATTCGGCGATGCTGGGATTAGTATAAATGATTCCCCAATTTCTTCCTTGGATATGGAAGTGAAAGAACGACAGTGTGAAGATCCTCAATTATGTCGTTATAGAGACACATCTCATGGGAAAGAAAAGTCTCCGTTTGAAGTTTCTATAGATGGGATTCTTAGATACCGAGGTAGGCTATGCGTGCCGAATGTGGCGGAATTGCGCCCACGAATTTTAGAAGAAGCTCATTGCTCTAGATATTCTATTCACCCATGTGCCACCAAAATGTATCATGATCTCAAGATGATATACTGGTGGGATGGCATGAAAAGAGACATAGCAGAATTTGTAGCACAATGTCCAAATTGCCCACAAGTAAAAGTTGAACATCATAAGCCAGGAGGCTTATTGCATGCAATAGAGATACCCACCTGGAAATGGAAAGTGATCAATATCGATTTCATCGTGGGATTACCTCGTGCTCGTGGCAGATATGAATCTATATGGGTGATTGTTGAAAGACTGACGAAAGCAGCCCATTTTCTTCCAGTTAAGACCACGTATTCAGCAGAAGATTATGCGAGGTTGTATCTCAAAGAAATTGTGCGACTCCATGGAATTCCATTATCAGTTATCACAGATAGAGGAGCACAGTTTACAGCTAAGTTCTGCAAGTCTTTTCAAGAGGGTTGGGGCATGCAAGTAAAGTTTAGCACGACATTTCATCCACAGACCGATGGGTAAGCCGAGCGCACTATTCAGACCTTGGAAGATATGCTACGAGCTTGTGTGCTAGATTTCGGTGGTAGTTGGGATGATCATTTACCACTAATTGAATTTGCATATAACAACAACTATCATTCTAGAATACAAATGGCTCCATATTCTAGTATACAAATGGCTCCATATGAAGCTTTATATGGAAGGAACTGTAGGTCTCCAATTGGATGGTTTGAAATAGGAGAAGCGCAACTAATACGCCCTGAATTGATTCAGCAGGCGGTGGAAAAAGTCAAGATGATTCAAGATCGGTTGTTGACAGCTCAAAGTCGCCAATAGTCTTATGTGGACAAACGCCAGCGAGACTTGGAATTTCAAGTTAATGATTGGGTATTTCTGAAAGTGTCACCAATGAAAGGGGTGATGAGATTTGGCAAGAAGGGGAAGCTAAGTCCTAGATACATTGCACCCTACAGAATCATCCGCAAGGTGCGCTAGGTAGTCTATGAAATGGATTTACCTTTGGAGCTTGAATCAGTCCATCCAGTCTTTCACGGTTCGATGCTCCGCAAGTGTATTGGAGATCCTACAAAGATTGTCTCGATAAGTGATGTGCAAGTAACGGAAAAACTAACTTATGAGGAGGTGCCTATTTCTATCCTAGATAGGCAAGTACGAAAGCTTCGAAATAAAGAAGTAGCGTCAGTCAAAGTATTGTGGCGAAACAACAATTGGGAAGAAATGACCTGGGAAGCGGAAGAGAGTATGAAATCTAAGTACTCGCACTTATTTCAGCCCCCAAGAGAGATCCAAGATGTAACGCCGACAATATAAGGTATATATGCTTTATTTTTATGCTTTTGGTCGCGTGTGGCCATAGATATGTTGCTTTTGTGATGTAGCCCTGTGAAGCGATGATATTATGGGTTTTCGTGACAGGTTGGGAGTGCTAAGTTATAGGGGAAACTCTAGCGAAAATTTTGTAGAATTTCGAGTGTTTAACATTCGAGGACGAATGTCCCAAAAGGGGGGAAGAATGTTACACCTTGGAAAACAATCCCCAGTACATGTACAGTGAACAGGATAACAGAGGATATAGCATATGCGATGTTTTGATGAGTAAGAAAGAGTATTAGATGACCCTCAACGAGATTTTAAAGGCATACAATGCAAGGAAAGAAAGTTGTTAAGGAAAGCGAATCATACGTTGTGTATCGGATAAGAAATTCGAGCAACAAGTCCATGATTGCATAATGATGTCTTAGAGAAGTGTAATAATGTCCCTAAGGTTGATGTTGAGATGTTAAACAAGTTCCTAGAAGGATCCATAAGGATCGGAGATCAAACGAGACAACGAGAACGAAAACGAAATCACTATGCATTATACAGCCCAACCTACAGACCGTATAAATTGTACCAGCCATATGTTGGACCGTATAATTGGCCAAGAAAGCCACCAGCTACTGGAACAAACATATGGCCACACATACGGTTCGTATAAATAGTACGGACCGTATGTTGGTCCGTATAAAGATGGTCGGCCAGCTTTCTAATTTAAGTATAAGGGACCTCTTTCATTTCATTTTCATTTCACTCTCACTCAACACTTCAATAAACATCTAGAACCCTCCCTACGCTTCAACTACAAGAGAAATCAAAGGGAAACTAAGATCAACAACACAGAATCCATGAATCAAAGTGTATGAAACCCAAGTAAAGTTCATCTTCCTTAAAGAAAACCAAAAGAGATGAGATAGGGTTTTGGTGCTAGAGTAGAAACTCCACTCAGGACTTATTTAACCATCACCTAAGGTATGTTTCATGACCATTTCATGTTTTTTAAGGTATTGGAAGGTTAAGATACCCGAATTGTAGAAAAGCATAGCAAATGGGTCATAAATGAGTGAATAGTGCCATGAGTGAGTTGTAGTTGAATTGAATCATGAATGTTCGTGTGTTGTGAATATGAATACGTTATAAATGACATGTAGACCATGAGATAAGTGTGATACATTAGAAAATAAGATAGTGAACCCAAAACCATAAATGTGGGAAAAATGAAGACAAATAGTGGGTCATGGTCATTGTATATGAATGATGATTGTTGATTTCTATATTGTAATTGTTGTTGTGAGTGCTGGGAGTTGATATGGAATATGGGAGAAGTAGTATAAACAAAGGAAGTGCTGCCCAATGTCTCTAGAAATAGTTGTGTGTTCTTATAGTTGATTAACTAACGTTAGTACGAATCCTCTTTTGAAGGTAAAGACGTGGCATTGAAGGAGAATAAGTGAACGGTAGATTGCTTAAACGAGAAAGGTATGTGAGGCTTAACTCGTCTTTTACAAGGTATGCATCCCTCAAGTTTTCCATAATCCTTCTGTAAGATGAAGCTTTTGAGTCCTTCTATATATCGAATCACCTATAAGCATGATAATAATGACAATGAGCTAGAGTATAGAGATCCCAGAAATTGTGGCACGATGTTCCTACAATGCTAATGATGTTATTATTGTTAACACTCGCCTTATGCTTTATCTCCCTCAAGGAGAGGCATGATACTCATAAAATGTCAATAATACAATCGGGGGTTCACGACCTTACGTCACCCCGACATAGTGTGGTTGAGTTAAAGCCTAATGTATGGTCTTAATGCTAATGTATGCTATGACAATAAGATGATGAATAATGCTAACTTGTAACACGACTATGGGATGCATGGAATACCAAGGAATGATAACATGATGCTATGGCATGAGATGTGGAATAGTGATGTCTTATGATAGATTTTTGTAATGATATGATTCCACCGCGCCTATATGGCCGGGCATGTCACCGCTAATGCGGGCTGCGTATGATTCCACCGCGCCTATATGGTCGGGCAGGTCACCGCTAATGCGGGCTGCTATGTTTACACCGAGCCTAGAGGGCCGGGCATGATCACCACTAGTGGACGACATATGAGGGTTTCCCAGACGCGGGTAACGATGTGGATCATGATGTGATGATGTATGGGATGTGATAACATGTATACTATGATTATGTAAAATGCGATATATGTAGAGAGTATGTTGTCCATGATATACATTCAGGTTATACCCTTCTCTCATGATTCTTGATCCCTCTATTATGTTTGTTTATTTCATTCCTGCCTTACATACTCAGTACAATATTCATACTGACGTCTGTTTTCTTTGGACGCTGTGTTCATGCCCACAGGTAGACAGGGAGGAGATCTTGCTCCAGATTCTTAGAGGCTGTTAGCTGACTGAAAGCACCCCATTGTCCTGGAGGTGCCTATGATGATTCTTTTATGTACAGTTGTAGATGTCATCTCATAGTGGCTTGTAGATACTCAGTGTAGGTCATGTGGTTTCACGGCGGGGTCATTGTGTAAATATATACATATATATTATTTTGCTAGCCCAAGGGCTCATGTGTATAAAAACATTATGTTTCTAAAGGAAAACGGGTTTTCTTATAAATCGAGCATGAATCTGATAAATGATTATTAAATAAGCCTTTGGAGTACTAGTACGAGCGGTGCTCGGCGGTTAGCCCAGGGTACCTGTCACAGCCCTTAGCCGAGTCGTGACAGATCTCTACCTGTATATAGTGTTTGTACTGATACTGCCTTGCTGCATTATTTTGAGTGAAGATTGTGATACAGAGACTTCTACCGGCTCTCACATCTTGTATGGGGGACGTTTGCTAATAGATTTAAGGTGAGCTTCTTCCCATGCCAGGCAGCCCGAAGATCTTCTTCTTTTGATGTCTTTTCTTATTTTGGACATTATGGATATTTATTATTCAGATTTCATTCCTTAGACATGGTTTAGATTAGAGTCATGTACGATGACTTTCAAATTTTGGAGATTTTGTAATAGTTAGAACTTTCGCATTTATTTCTGAATTTATGGCATGACTTATTTTGTTTATTTGATGCTTGAGTGAGTAATAATTGGTGGACAGTGGTTAATATAAAATCGAACTTGAATGAATAGATGTCTTATGTGTTGGTTCGCCCACTAGGATTTAGTGGTGTGCCAGTCACGGAGGGTTGGGTCGTGACACCAGGAATCCCTAGGTTGGAGTGGAAGGGTGGTACTAGTCACGGGCCAAAGAAAGTAGTATCTTTTCTTAAGGATCGTCGGATGGTTGAGACGAGGTGTTTGGCTTATTTACGGTATGTTACGAATACTAGTGCTGACACTCCTTCTCTTAAGTCAGTACCGGTAATAAAGGAGTTTCCCAAGGCATTTCAGACAGATTTACTGGGTGTTCCACTGATCGTGACATTGACTTGGAGCTAAGAACCAATCCCATTTCTATCCTGCCATATCGGATGGCACCTGCAGAGTTAAAGGAATTGAACGAACAGTTGCAAGATAGAATTGAACAAATAGTTGCAAGATATGTTTAGTAGGGCGTTCATTAGACCTAATATTTCCCTTTGGGGGGCTCCATTGTTGTTTGTGAAGAAGACATATGGGTCTATGTGGATGTACATCGATTATCGCCAGTTGAATAAGGTCACCTAGAACAAGTATCCCATTCCTCGGACTGATGATTTGATTGATAAGCTTCAGGGAGCATTAATCTTCTCCAAATCGATTTGAGGTTGGGTTATCACCTGTTTAAGATTAGGGTAGAGGATATTCCTAAGATAGCCTTCAGGACCCGTTATGGTCACTATGAGTTTTTGGTTATGTCTTTTGGGCTGACATGCCCCATCAACCTTTATAGATTGGATAAACGGTGTCTTCAGGCTTAACTTTGACTCCTTTGTGATAGTTTTTCATCAATGGTACCTTTATATACTCTCATAGTAGAGTGGAGCACGAGTAGCATTTGAGGATCATGCTTAAGATCTTAAAGGAGTAGAAGTTTTATGCTAAGTTTTCATAGTGTGAGTTTTAGCTTGATTTTGTGGCGTTCTTGGGTCATGTAGTGACCAAGGATGGAATTATGGTGGAACCCAAGAAGACCGAGCCAGTTCATGATTGGGTTAGGTCTACTTCAGTTAGTGAGATTTTGTGCTTCGTCGGCCCCACTAGTTGCTTTTTGCATTTTGTGGTGAGATATCCATCCATTGCTTCTACTTTGACCAGATTAAGTAAAAATAATGTGCCTTTTCTGTGGTCGGATAAGTGCGAGGCCATCTTTTAAAATCGCACGACTTTGTTGACTACAACTCCAATTTTTACTTTTCCCATAGAGGGAGATTGCTTTACGTTTTATTGTGATACTTCACGAATTGGCCTTGGTTGTGTTCTGATGCAAAAAGGAAAAGTGATAGCCTATGCTTCGAGGTATTGAAGGTGCACGAGAAGAACTACCCCACTCATGACATAGAGTTGGCGGCAGTAGTATTGGCATTGAAGATTTGGAGGCATTACTTGCAAGGTGTGCATTGTGAGGTGTTTACTGATCATAAGAGTCTTCAGCATTTTTTCAATCAAAGGGATCTTAATTTGAGGTAGCGAAGGTGGCTAGAGATGCTCAAGGACAATGATATATCGATTCTTTACCATCCGGGCATGGCCAATATAGTGGTAGATGCCTTGAGTCGCAAGGTTATGAGTATGGGTAGCCTAGTATGCTTACAGGTTGGAGAGTGGCATTTGGCTATGGATATTCAGGCTTGGCTAATAGGATGGTTAGATTTGATATATCAGAACCTGGCAAGGTTCTGGCTTATGTGGAGGCACTATCTTCCTTATTAGAGCATATTAGAGCCCAACAGTTTGATAATCCAAAGTTGTGCCAAATGCAAGAGGAGGTGTTGAAGGGAAAGGCAAGAGAGGCAATTATTGAGTTTGAGGGAATTTTAAGGATCTATGGTCAAATATGTATTCCCCAGGTGGGCGATTTGATGAGATTGATCATGGAGAAGGCTCACAGTTTGAGGTATTCTATTCATCCGGGAGCTGCGAAGACGTATTGGGACCTGAAGAAACATTATTGGTGGTGTAGTATTAAGAGAGTTATCACATGATTTGTTGCTAAGTGTTTGAATTGTCAACAAGTGAAGTATGAGCACTAAAGGCCGAGGGAAATTACTCAGAGGATACCCATACCTGAGTGGAAGTGGGAGAGGATTGCCATGGAATTTATGGTAGGATTGCCATTGACCTTGGGGAAATTTGATGTTATTTAGGTCATTGTGGACCGTTTGACTAAGTCAGCTCGTTTCATACCAGTTTAGACTACCTACAATTTAAAGAAATCGACTAGAATCTACATTTGAGAGTTAGTTCGGTTGCATGTTTTGCCCATTTCTATCATGTGAGATCTCGACACTAAGTTTACATCCCATTTATGAAGTTACATGGAGAAGGAGTAGGGTACTAGAGCTGAGCTTAGTACAACATTTCACGCTCAGACTGATGGACAGTCCTAGCGCACTATTCAGGTCCTTGAGGCTATGTTTCGGGCTTATGTGATTGATTTTGGTGGTCATTGGGACCAGTTCTTGCCCTTGGCGGAGTTGGCTTACAATAATAGTTACCATACTAGCATTGAGATGGCACCATTTGAGGCATTATATGGTTGGAGGTCTTGTTCTCCAGTTGATTGTTTTGATGTATTCGAGGTTAGGCCTTAGAGTACGGACTTGCTTTGTGATTCATTGGACAAGGTCAAGTTAATTTGGGAGAGGCTTCTTACAACTTAGAGCAGGCAAAACAGTTATGCGGAACGGAAGTTTCGTGAAGTAGAGTTTAAGGTTGGTGAGAGAGTGTTGTTGTAGGTCTCACCCATGAAGGGTGTGATGAGCTTTGGGAAGAAGGGCAAGTGGAGTTTTTGAAATACTTAAGGGTTTGGTTGACCAAAGTCAACATCAAGGGTAAATGGGTCTTTTTGTTAATTTTGTTGATTCCAATAGGTCTGGAATGTTGATTATGTTTTGGTAGAGTAGTTTGTTTGGTTCATGGGGGACTCAGGAGTATTTTGGTCATTTTGTAGGAAAACTAGTTTTAAGGCGTTTGGCGTTGACTAGGTCAAACTGACCTCTTTTGGAAATTCCAACTGCGCGAGCGAGTTCGTAGCATGTTGTAAGAGTGGTATCCATATTTGGTTTGTATTCGAGAGGTTTCGAATGAGTCTCGAGATTTTGGGTTGGATAAGGTTCTGCGTAATCATGATGCCACGGGCACGATCGTGAGCTGCCGCATGATTGGTCATCACAGTCGTGAGGCTCTTGCTGCGATCACGAAGGCTGATATTTTCCATGACCCTGCGATCGCGAAGAAAGGGTACCTGGGCAGAATAATAACCCCATTTCGTGATTAAACTTTCCATTGACATAATTGACACTTAGGAGCTCGGTTTAAGGAGATTTTTGAGGCTTTAGCAAGATTCATCCATTGGGTAAGTTCCTAACCTTCATTTTACGATTATATCTTCGATTATTATGGGATTTCATCCTAGAAATCATGAATTTTGGTTGGCGAAATTGGGGTTTATGAACCTTAAGCCTATATTAAGGAATCTTGATTTAATCATGAAATTGAAGTTTGATTGAGTTGATTTTTTATGTATAAACTCCATAGATGATAGGTAAACTAATTTTGGGTTAATTTTTCCATTTTGCCCTTTGATGTTGGGAATCCTATTTTGGGTGACCTTTTTGGTTTACATTTAAAGTATTCTAGCTAATATGGGTATCACTAGATTCGTATCACTTCTTAGAATAATAATTAAACCATATTGAACCCGATTTTCCAACAAAATTACAGTTTTGTACTTTAGGGCCTTGAACAAGGTTTTGGGTTGATTTTCTAAACCCGAATCATTTATAAGGTTTTATGGTTATCGTTTCACTGGTGTTTTTAAGTATAATATATAGTTGAACATATTGGGATATTTTATAGGCTCTGTGGAAGGGCAAGGCTCTGCTGTGATTGTTGGACTTCTAATTCCAAGCATGTTGAGACTATGAACCTTAACTTAAGCGTCATGGTTTGTTAAATTGGACTAATAAGAGGGAAATGAGGTAATTAAAGGGGGTTTTGATACTTGTGAGGCGACGAGCACTTGTATCGGATACCGGTGTCATAACAAGGGCATTTGCGCAATTTAATTTGTATAGTAATGTCATGCTTTAGGCATTAGCTGGTAGTGTATAATTATTTGTGTCTGTGATTGGGATATGAGGTCTCTTATTTGTTGTCTATATGCTTATTACCTATCTTATGATAGATCATATGTTCTCATCACTCATATATACTCGTTTAGAAGTGGAAAAAGCTAAAGATTGAGTCTTTGTTGCTTTGCTTGATTTGTTATTGTGATGCATTTCATAGTCATGCTTATTGTGGTATCTCATGTGCATTTAGGGATACTTTTGAAAGGGCCTGAGGGGAAAGGATTCCGGACGGAGGGATGTTGATGATATAAGCCAGATTGGCTATTTGATAGGTAATGTGAGCCTAAGGGCTGAGAATTAAGATCTGGAGCCTATGGGGCTAAGTATTCTGATTGGAAGCTGGAAATGGCTAGAAACCCGATGGGAAATTTCGGGTTGGTGTATGGACCTTGTGAGTCCCTTATGGGTATTCATAGAATTTGAATGTGTGTGTATCAGGATATGGCAAAGTCCTTGCATTGCATTCACTTGCATATCATTACTATCTATTGGTTTCTTGGTTGTATGAGTAATTGATTTGTTGTTTGGACTGCCTCATCTGTCGTTTAGATACTTGATGGATTTAAGGATTTAGATGATTCATCTAGGCTTGTAGCGGAAGGTTTTTCTATGGATTATGATTATTATTACTGTGGACTAATAGTGTTTAAGTGTGGAAGTAGCATTCATAGACCATCCCTCGACTCCATTTTTGTTAGGTTCGGTCGATGATGCTGCTGAGTACCCGTTATTTTTTGTACTCACGCTACACTTGCTGCCCCTTTTGTGTACAAACATTATTCCTAGCATGAGTGAATCTCGAGACGCTGCCAGCCTTCAGGGAGACCATGAAGACGATTCATGGTGAGCCATTGGTGTGAGTCACGGCACCCGATCTTCTTCAGCTATCCTTACTTTTTGTCTTTTGATTCTAGTCAGTTTATGTATTTTGGGATGTATTACCGGACTCGTACATTATCTTAGTCCGTTCTTGTACTAGTGACACCAGATTCCAGGGGTTGTAACACTTTAATATGTTTTCTATGACTATCAACTTATTAAGACTTTACAATGACTTGTATAATTTCTTTCCATATCTAATCCCCTTATGAATTGTCCTAACGTGTTGTGAAGGGTTTACTAACATTGTGGGAGTTAGTGGCTTCACGGCTTATCAAATTGGGTCGTGACACTACAATAGAAACATTCTTATCCTGCTTACAACAGTTCCAATAGAACACAAATACTGCAAAGTCATCCTTTTGTCACATCATTGTTTCTATAAAAATGAACTTCACACCTAAGAGATGTGTGATGCCAAACGGGTGCTTTCTTGAATGATGTAGTTGGGTCCTTTTGCTCACATCTAAGAGTTGTGCATAATACATAAACACTAATTCATCTAAATGAATGTGTCACGACCCGACTAGGGGCCGTTACGGGTACCCGGGGCTAACCACCGAGCACCACTCATTCCCTTACTTATCATATTTATATCATAAGAAAGTCATTTTCTCATTTGGAAACATAATGACTTTCCATATATATATATATATATATATATACACATAAGCCCTTCGGCTATCAAAATAATATAAACAAATACATTAGAAACATTGTGAGACCATACTACCCACACCTGCGTATCTATGAGCCTCTACTAGAATGCTGGACATAGGGACGGGACAGGACACCGTCGTGCCCAAAATATACATATATACACAAAAGAATAATCAAAGGCACCTCCGGAACAATGTAGTGTTCTCAAATCAGCTACTAGCTCCTACGAGTCTGGATAAAGATCACCTCCCTGTCTACCTGTTAGCATGAACACAGTGTCCAAAGAAAACGGACGTCAATACGAACATTATACTGAGTATGAGAGGCATAAATAATAATAATAATACGTCGATGAGATAAAGGAAGCATCAAATAAGGAGCAACTTTATCTGACTGTCACTTATAAAAGAAATAATGCATGCTGGCTTAGTTCATAATCATCATGATATCATGTATGCATAAATGTATAAGTTGCCCGTCCATATAGGTACGGTGTGATAGTCAATAACCTGCGTCCAGGCCTCCTGTATCCGGGGTGTGAGTTGCCCACTGCAGCGGTGTGTCTTCCCGTGCCATATAGGAACGATGTAATATCGTCAACATGTACTTATCGTAATGCATCTATAACAACTCAAAGGTAACTATACTTTATCGAGGTGACATGAGGTCGTGAACCCCCGATTCCACTCTTTTATAGGCTATGTATATATATATATATATATGGACATGCTTACATAGCAAGACACAATTATTCATCTTCCAACTCAAGAAAACTTGGAGAAAAAAATATGAAGGGTGTTCGGCCATGGCTTGGCCGAACCTAGGCCATGGAAAAATTGATCAAGAAAAATTATTTTCTTCTAGCGTTCCAACCAATTGGACGGTCCTTGTTAACATGGAGGAGTTATTGGAGCAATCAAATCATTCATTTGTGCAATATACAACCCTAGCCGAGTGAGAAGACAAGTGGAGAAAGGTAAGGTTTAATCTTCTCTTTCATGTATCATGAATGATTGTGAGTGTTGTGGTATGTAGAAATGGATGAAATTCATGAAATATGGATGTGGAGGTTATGGCCGAATATAGAGTGTGTTGGTAAGATAAGATGAATTGATTTTATTTAGTAGTTTGATTGTTGTTGTTGTGGATTCCATAATAAAAAATTAAGGTTTGATGGCTTGAAATGAAGTTGTAATTGTTGAAGAAGTTAATGTAACATTAGTGTGGTTTCTTATAATTATGAGAATGAAGTTGTCTATGTGTAGATTGTTGGTGTAGTTCAAAAATTTGGAAGAAAGGAATGTGTTGTTGTTATTAAGTTTGAAAGATTTCAGATTATTGTTGATAATTTGGCCGAGTGAAATTCTCAGATTGTTTTTGATAAATTGGCCGAGTTGAATTCTCGGGTTTGTTGTTGATGATTTAGCCGAGTTGGATCCTCGGGGTTGGTTGAATTTACAGGGGAAATGCTGCCGAAATTTCGGCAGATTATAAGTAAATTTATTTGAAGGACTAAGACAAGCGTATAACGATGAGTCTAATGATTGTGTAAATCTTCTTGAATGTAGACAAGCGATAGCGAGCTTGGACAATTAAGCGTAGCCAATAGGACGTGGAGCAGGTATGTAAGGCTTACTCTTTCTTTCTTTCTTTCTTTTGGCATGTCCTAGAGCCAAATAAGGTATGATATGCACCTTGGGGTTACTCTATTCTTTGATTCCAAGTTTGTTTATGATTTTATTCACTTTTTGATATGTTTTTAAAATAGTTCTATAAGAGTTAATGTTCCTAACTTTCGTAGACGATCTCGGATTGCTTTAAAACGTTCGTAGAGGTTTCTGTATTAAAATGTCCATAACTTTCTGATATTAACTCGGATTGCCTCGAAACGTGTTTATGATCTTTCAAGTGTCGTTTGTGTACTTATTCATCGAGTCTTAAAAATTGATTTATGTGCATATGGTTTCTCACTACTCTGCACGTGCATGCCTCAATATATCTTTCACCGAGTCCCGGGCCGGGTATGTTATCGTGCGTAATTCCACTGCATTGTTCACCGAGTCCCTCACTAGAGGGCCGGGTACGATATATATATGTGATGACATGATGATATGATGATACGGGATGGCGGCCAGGATGACATATGATGATTCTATTCAACGAGTCCCTCACTAGAGGGCCGGGTACGGTATATATATATATATATGATGATATGATAGCATGCTGACATGATGACATGATTTTATCCACCGAGTCCCATAATGGGCCAGGTACGGTATATGATTATGATATGCATGATTTTCATTTCATAAGGCAAGTGTATTGATGTTTTTTAAAGTCATACTCGTTTCTGGTAAATCTCCATTTCAGTTATGATCCTCTTTATTGTATTTCATGCCTTACATGCTCAGTACATATTCCGTACTGACCCCCTTTCTTCGGGGGCTGCGTTTCATGCCACGCAGGTACACCTAGATGAATAGAAGACATTGCTAGAAGATGTTCCAGCGGGATTGGCGAGCTCCATTTCCTTCCGGAGTGTCGCCGAGTCAGAGTATATATGTTATGATTCCTGATTGATGTTAGAGACTTTGCAGAGGGAGTCGTGGGTATAGAATGTCAATCTTGTAAGTGGCTCCATCAGCCGATGCGTCATTTTGCGTTAAGTTATAAATTCCATATGATTACAGATTTTGTTTGACTTGAGAACGACAAAAAGAATGTTTCTGAGAGCTCTTATTAAGTATTTCGTTTTATCTGAGTTAGGAGTCCAAGCGAGTATGTGTGTAATAAGAGTCAGCGGGTTCGCTCGGCTCCGAATATGGGGTCGGGTGCCCATCACAGCCTAGCGAGGTTAGGGTGTGACAGAAATAACTATCCTCACATACCTTGTCCGTTTAACTAATGTATCGCTTGCTTTTTCTCCGTCAATGCCCACGTTTCTACCTTCAAGAGAAGTCGCATGAACATTAGCTAATCGATTACATAAAAGTGCTTACTAAAGCTAAGGAAAATTGGACAGCATTTCCTTTGTTTATACAACTTCTCCCATATTCTATATCAACTCCCAAACATTCACAATATAATAGGCAACAATCATCATTCATCTACATCATTCACATTTCACAATTTCACTCCAATTTCTCCATAATCATGATCGTAATTTATTATTGCATTTCGTCACACATAATACTTATTCCATATTCTAAATGTCGTTCACATCATACTTACAATCACAACATACAAATATTCATAATTCACCCCAAACTACTACACAATAATGACACTATTCATACATTCATGACCCATTTCCTATGTCTTTCTAAAATCCATGTGTTTTTAACTTTCAACACCTTAAACAACCAAGAATGATCATAAAACTCACCTTAGATAATGGATGAATAGGCCTTGAGTGGAGATTCACTTCTTGCACAAAAACCCTAGCTCACTTCCTTTTGGATTTCTTGGCTTAGATGAACTTTGATATGTTTTCTACACTTGATTTTTGTGGGTTTGATGTATTTGATCATAGATTTCTCTTGGTTCCTTGTGGCTGAATAATGGAGAGTTCTATAGGGTTCTTGAGGTGTGGAGAAGTGAAATGAAATGAATTAAAATGAGAGAGAGGGGTCCTTATATTAACTTGGAATCTGTCCGGACCAGAACATACGGACCAACATACGGTCCGTACATTTTATACTGGCCGTATGTCTGGCCGTATGCTTGGTCCAATGAGGTATGACATTCTGGGCTAATTATACGGCCAGTATAATTTATACGGCTAGTATGTTGGGTCGTATAATGCCCAGTTCATCCGAACTCTTTCTCGTTGACTCGTTTGATCTCCAATCCTTATGGAACCTTCTTGACACTTGTTTAACACCTCAATACCAATCTAAGGGACATTATCACTCTCCTCTAAGACATCATTACAGCATCATTAACTCGTCACCCATGATTCTTACTCGACAAGCAACATATCCCTTACTTTCCTTGACAACCTTCTTCCCTTATGTCAAATGTATTTGAATCTCGATTAGAATCATCAAATGTTATTTCTTACTTATCGAAACATCATATACATCGTGATATTTGCTAGCCTATTCACTGTACATTAACGAAAAATTCTCCAAGGTGTAACAGAATGCCCTATTCAATGTGGTAGTTATTGGTAGAAGATGTTCAATGTCACATCAATTTTATTTTTCCCAACCTTATATTATATATAGATAAATAGATATGTATTCCTTGAGCTATCTCTTGTGCCATAGATAAATTTTCAGCTAGTCAACAAGGGATTTATTTTTGTAGACAATATTTTCTAGAGAACAACAAATATAACAGCTAGACAATAGACAAATTTCAAATATTTATAAAACTTGAGTAGGTGCATGCATTAAACTGGATTTTCATGCCAAAATGGAATTAACAATTGTTCAACAAATACAATATAGAAAGGATTTAGGAAAACAAACATTTATGTTTTTATAGTAACAAACAACTATTAGGAAAAAGATACAACGGTGGTCCATTGACACAATTATACCAACTATGTTCCTATGATGGTCAAAGATCCTTGCAGAAGCTGGGAGTATAGAAAGGTCATTGATATCTTCTGTCCATCGAATAGAAATGGATTGATTAATCCCATGATATCTTCTGCAACTTCAGCAAAAATGTAGTATGGTTCCTTTTTGTCTCACAAAAAATGGATCCAAAATTTTTGGACCTAAAAGTTTAAGATTTGAGTCCACTTTCTTAAAAAGAAGTCTCATACAACTAAGATCAATTGTGTGAGACACATAATAAAATTCTTCGAAATGACTTTAGTTATGTGAAAAAATAAAGATGAATATCATAACTTTTACTACGTGTGACTGATGATCCAGGTGGAGGTGGTTCTTATTCACCTTAAGCAACTGCTGAAAATGCTATTGTTCTCAGCAGTCCTTTGGCTCAGCCCTTACAATTATTGAAGAATGACTCCCTTATGGAGAGGTTACATGATATTGTCTCTCATAATGCTGAAGAAGTTGAAAGTCATTTGGAGGATAAAGAGAATTGTCACGTCAATGAGGATGATTTGGAGGAGTCTGTTCAGCATAGGCTTGAGCAGGTATGTAAACAAGTTGTTCTAAAAAATGAAAGGTCAAATGTATACGGAAATGCAAGAAACAGATAGAAGGAAAGAAACAAGTTTGTACAGAGCCACAACAGCGTGCTAGGGTTGTGCCAAAGAGATCTGCAACTAATAAGTCAAAGTTTTAAATGATGATTAAAACATTAATTCGGAATATTAGATGAGTGAAGACTCAACATGCTTTTCGCAGGCTTCAAATGCTACATAGACATCACAGGTTTATGTTAGTTGGTTTGATGGAGCCTTTTTAATATGTTAAAAATATCCAAAAATTCAAAAGGATGTTAGGGATGTATCAAGCTGGTGCCAATTGTAATGGAAAGATATGGTTATTTGTAGAGGAGAATGAAGACGTTGAAATTTTATCTGATACAGCACAGTAGATGACCTTGAAACTGTTTCTTCAGGAGCAAAGTATATTTCTGAATCTCTTATGGGGGTTGGAATAAATGCGGATATGGGGATTTCATTTTCTCCTCCGCTTCCCAAGTCATTTCTTCTCAGTTGTTGTTTTGCCACAAAACTTTGACTGAAACTACTTCTTTATTTCGAAGTCTTCGTATCTGCCTGTCTAAAATGGCAATGGGCATTTCTTCATATGCTAGCTTTTCTGTCACTTGAACATCATCTATTGGGACAATCCCTGTAGGATCTCCAACACACTTGCAGGCATTGAGATATGAAAAACTGGGTGGACTGATTCAAGCTCTGAAGGCAAGTAAAACTCGTAGGCTACGTGACCCACCTTGCGAATAATTTTATAAGGTCCAATGTATCGAGGACTTACCTTTCCTTTCTTGCCAAATCTCATCACCCCTTTCATTGGCGACACCTTCAAAAATACCCAATCATCAACTTGAAATTCCAAGTCTCGCTGGCGGTTGTGCGCATAAGATTTTTGGCGACTTTGGGCTGTTAACAATCGATCTCGGATCACCTTGACTTTCTCAACCGCTTGCTGAATCAATTCAGGGCCTATTAGTTGTACTTCTCCTATTTCAAACCATCCAATTGGGGATCTACACTTCCTTCCATATAGAGCCTTATACGGAGCCATTTGGATACTGGAATGGTAGCTATTGTTGTATGCGAACTCGATCAGAGGTAAATGGTCATACCAGCTACCACCAAAATCTAGTACACATGCTCGTAGCATATCCTCCAAGGTCTGAATAGTACGTTCGGCTTGTCCATCCATCTGCGGACGAAATGTCGTGCTAAGGTTCACTTGAGTACCTAGACCTTCGTGAAAAGATTTCCATAATTTGGCTATAAACTGTGCTTCTCTATATGTGATAATGGATAGTGGAATACCATGAAGTCGCACAATTTCCTTGATATACAACCTTGCATAATCTTCAGCCGAGTATGTGGTTCTGCCTGGAAGAAAATGAGCTGATTTTGTGAGTCTATCCACGATCACCCATATATAATCATGCTTGCCTCGGGAACGAGGTAATCCCACAATAAAATCCATATTGATCACTTCCCACTTCGAAGTAGGGATTTTCATTTCTTGCAATAATCCTCTTGGCTTTTGATGTTCGATCTTTACATTTTGGCAATTCGGACATCGGGCTACAAGTTCTACTATGTCTCTCTTCATGCCATCCCACCAATTTATCAATTTGAAATCGTGATACATCTTTGTTGCACCTGGGTGAATAGAATACCGAGAATAATGGGCTTCTTCTAGTATTCGTCGGCGCAATTTTGCAACATTCGGAACACATAGCCTGCCTTGGTATCTAATAATTTCATCCATGGAAACTTCAAATGGGGACTTTTCTTTTCCACGAGATGTGTCTCTGTAATGGCTCAACTGAGGATCTTCATATTGTCGCTATTTCAATTCCGTATTTAGGGGTGAAACTGTGGGATCATTAATACCAATCCCTGTACTACCCGAATCAATTACACGTACTCCAAGATTAGTTAGTTGGGGGAGCTCATGAATCAATTCTTTCTTTCCCGGGGAAACTTGACATAGGCTACCCATTGATCGGTGGCTAAGCGCATCAGCCACTACATTTGTTTTTCCGGGGTGGTATAAAATATTCACATCATAATCTTTCAATAACTCACCACCGCCTCTGCCGCAGATTTAACTCCTTCTGTTTAAAAATGTACTGAAGACTCTTGTGATCCGTATAGATATCAACATGCACACCATACAAGTAATGTCTCCACATTTTTAACGCGTGAATAACTGCAGCCAGTTCAAGATCATGGGTTGGGTAGTTCTTTTCATGTTTCCGCAGCTGTCTCGAAGCATAAGCAATGACTCTACCATGCTGCATTAACACACATCCTAATCCAACACCGGAAGCATCACTGTATACCATATAACCATCTGACCCTTCTGGAAGTGTTAAGACTGGAGCTGAGGTTAATCTGTCCTTCAACTCTTCGAAGCTGCTTTCACAAGTATCATTCCATTGGAATTTAGCTGACTTTTGGGTTAGCTTCGTTAATGGAGCTGAAATAGAGGAAAATCCCTCTACGAATCTTCTATAGTACCCTGCCAATCCCAGAAAACTACGAACTTCTGTAGGTATCGTAGGCCTCGACCAAGTCTTCACGGCTTCAATTTTCGGAGAGTCGACTCGAATGCCATCATCTGAAATAACATGGTCCAGAAATGTTACAGAATTCAGCCAAAACTCGCACTTTGAAAATTTTGCATATAATTCTCGCGCTAGAAGAATTCCAAGTACGATACGTAAATGAGCCGCATGTTCTGCTTCTGTGCGAGAGTATACCAAAATATCATCAATGAATACTATCACGAACAAATCCAAGAGCGGCCTGAGTACATTATTCATTAAATTCATGAACACTGCCGGAGCATTAGTCAACCCAAACGACATCACCCGGAATTCATAATGGTCGTATCTTGTTCTGAAGGCTGCTTTGGGGATATCTTCTTCTCCAACTCTCACTTGATGATAACCCGACCTCAAGTCTATTTTCGAAAACCACTTGGCACCCTGTAGTTGATTGAATAAATCATCAATCCTTGGGAGAGGATATTTGTTCTTTATCGTCACCTTGTTCAACTGCCTATAATCGATGCACATTCGTAGGGAACCATATTTATTTCTCACGAACAAGACTGGTGCTCCCCACGGTGATGAACTTCGTCTAATAAACCCCTTTTCAAGCAAATCTTTCAACTGTGCCTTTAGCTCTTTCAATTCTGCCGGAGCCATTCGATAAAGAGGAATAGAAATAGGCTTGGTGTCCGGCAACACATCAATGTCGAAGTCAATCTCTTGTTCTGGAGGAAGACCTGGAAGCTCATCAGGAAATACATCCGGAAATTCTTTCACTACCGGAATGGATTGAAAAGTTGGTGACGTTGCTTCGGTGTCATGTACTCGGACTAGATGATAAATGTAGCCCATGGCTATCATCTTTCTTTCCTCAAGGTAGGAAATAAACCTACCTTTTGGAGATGTTGTATTACCCTTCCATTCAAGAACGGGCTCTCCCGGAAATTGGAATCGAACTATCTTCATTTGGCAATCCACATTATCATAACATGAGGCCAACCAATGCATACCCATAATCACATCGAAATCTAGTATTTCCATCTCAATTAAATTAGCTTTGGTTTGGCGATTGTATATCACAAGCGCACAGTTTTTATACACTTGTCTAGCTATCACGGGATCACCAACCGGAGTAGTTACCTCAAAAGGTTTAATTGGCTCGGGTTTCACCCTAATGCAACCAGCAACATACGGAGTAACATAAGAAAATATAGAACCCGGACCTATCAATACATATACATCATGGGAAAATACGGATAATGTACCTGTAACCACATCCGAGGAGGACTCAAAATCCTGTCGTCCGGCTAAAGCGTACATACGGGGCTGAGTGGCACCTGAAGTAGATGTTCCCCCTCTGCCTCTACCTCGACTGGCTGGGATCTGGGGAGTTTTCCCTACTGGGCGCACTGAAGATGAACCAGCCACTGATCTTGTGGGCTGAACCCCAACTCTACTGCTCGTAGACGGGCAATCTCACATCATATGCCCAACCTGGCCACAGGCATAGCAAGCGTCTGAACCCTGGCGACATTGTCCGGAATGTAGTCTACCGTACTGGCTGCACCACGGTACTGGGGGTTTCCTCTGGCTATAATCTCCCCCAAACTGAGAATCAGGGGCCCCCGAACTCTGACCCTGTCCTGATTGAAAGGAGCGATCAAATCTCCTACCCGTAAATCGAGGAGGTGCACTAGTCACCGTCTGGCCTGAATGTCGAGAATAAGTCTGCTTCGATCCCCCTCTATACTCACTACCTTACCCCATAGATCTGGCCCTCTTGCTTTGCCTTCTTTCAATGTCGCAATCACCTCTTTGTAGTTGTTGTCGTCCCTCTAAGTTCTGGGCATGGGCTTGTATTCGGGAAATATCCATCCTTTCTTGCAACAAGGCCATTAAAAAATCCTTGAACAAATGTGGCCCCAAGCCGCTCAAAAACCTGTGCACCTTATCTCCCATATCGGCCACCATAGTCGGGGCATATCTAGCCAAGGAATTCAATTGAAGGCTATATTCCCCGGTGCTCATATTTCCTTGCTTCAGATTTAAGAACCTATCCGCTCTAGCTCGGCGAACCTCGGGTGGCAAATAGTGACGGATGAAAGCATCCACAAATTCTTGCCACACGGGAGGAGGTGCATTTAGTTTCCTTGATGCTAGCCAATTGTTGTACCACAATACCGCCACATCTTTGAGTCTATAAGATGCCAACTCCACAGATTCAATCTCGGAGGCATGAATAATTCTCAATGTTCTCAGCACCTCATCAATAAAACCTTGCGGGTCTTCATCTGGCTTTGACCCGAAAAACTCTGGAGGATTCAAACTCATAAAATCACGGGTCCTGGTAGTAGCTGCCCGATCACTTGAACTCACATTCAACCGTTGTGCCTAGCTGGAAACTAATTGTGTCAATAGATGAATGGCCTCGGTCACTTGTTGACCCGAAGCAACCGGTGGAGGAACTGGAGCTGAAGCTTTTCCTTGTTCTTCCACATTGGGCGGGGTGGAGGAAGTATTAGGTAGGGCCTCATTATGTGACTCGCCCTCTTCTACATTCATTGGCAGCTCTCTTTCCACCCGCCTTTTTGTCGTAGTCTTGCCCTTCTGGGCGGCTGCAGCTTTTCCTTTTGTCGGTATTTCTGAAATCATAACACACTATAAAGACGGGAAAATCTTGTAACACAACTGTATCACACGATCTCTTAAGATGAAAGATGGTCATTTTTCCTAAATGCCCTATAGCCTCCTGTTTATTAGCGTGGCGCGCAACACACCATAAACAAGACTCTACTAGACACGCCTTGTAGACACTTCCTAGGACTGAGCTGCTCTGATACCACTTTTGTCACGACCCGCCTAGGGGCCGTGACGGGTACCCGGGGCTAAGCACCGTGTACCACTCGTTCTGCTACTCATCATGCTCATTAAACCTTATTTTATCAAATTCGAACTCAAATCAAAAGAGAATCATCTTTCATTTGAAAACATAGATACTTTTATAGACGTAAGCCTTTCGGCTATCAAAATAATATACATATATACGGTAGTAATCTCGTGAGACCATATAACCGATACTGCGTATCTACGAGCCTCTACTAGAGTACTAGACATATGGACGGGACAAGACCCCGTCATGCCCTCAATACATATATATATATATATACACAAAAGAATGAACCAAGTAGCACCTCCGGAACAATGGAGTGCTCGCAAGTCAGCTACTGGCTCCTACGAGTCTAGATCAAGATCACCTCCCTGTCTACCTGTGGGCATGAATAAAACATCCAAAGAAAACGGACGTCAGTACGAACATTGTACTGAGTATGAGAGGCATAACTAATGAAGATACGTCAATGAGAAAAAAAAACATTTGTAAGGAGCAACTGTATATGACTGCCAATTATAAAAGAAATAACACATGCTGTCTTACTCATAATCATCATCATATCATATATGTATAAATGTATAAGCTGCCCGTCCATACCGGATCGGTGTGATAATCATTAGCCTGCGTCCAGGCCTCCCGCGTCCGGGGTATCATCTCATGCCGCCCATTAGTGGTGTCTGCCCATGCCATCTCGACATGGTGTATACATATACCTGCCCGCCTTAGCGGTGTCTGCCCGACCATATAGACCCGGTGTGATAACATCGTATACATATCTTAGACGCATCATACTCTTATCATATTATCATTATAATGCAGGACTGGAAACTCGAGACAATTATACTCTATAAGGGTGACATAAGGTCGTGAACCCCCGATTCCATTATGGAGCATCTATAAATACTATGCCTCGCCTTGAAGGAACTAGTATATAAGGTGAGTGTAACAATAAATGACATTGTTAACTTTATAGGAACATCATATCATAGACTCTAGAATCTGTATACTCAACTTTATTGGCTCATAACATCTCTCTTTTCTCATATAGTCATTCATGAACATAGACTCTTAGCTTTCCGGAGTATAGAAGATTCATGGGAAAGAAAGAATAATCATGTCATAGAATTCATGCCATAGAAAGAAAGGACTAGCCTCACATACCCTTTGCGCTTAATTCATCTATCGCTTGATCGTTCTCCTTCGATGCTTGAGTTTCTACCTTCAAGAGGATTCGCATTAACATTAGTTAATCGGTTATAAGAACGTTTTACTATTTCTAGGGAAAATTGGGCAGCATTTCGTTTGTTTCTACTACCTTTCCCACATTCTATATCAACTCCCAAGCCTTCATAACAATATTCACAATATCGCAAACAACAATCATCATTCATCTACATTTCCCACAATTCACCATTTTCCTTCAATTTCTCCATAATTATGGTTATAGCTCACTATCGCGTTTTCTCATATATAATACTTATTCCGTGGTATAAATGTCATTAATAACATATTTACAATCACAACATATCGATAATCATGACTCAATCCAAACTTTTACCTAACAATGTCACTATTCCTATGTTTATGACCCATTTTCTATATCTTTCTACTATCCATGGGTTTTTAACTTTCAACACCTTAAAAAATAAAGAATGATTATAAAACTCACCGTAGATGATGGATGAAAAGCACTTGAGTAGAACTTCTCTTCTTGCACCAAAACCCTAACTCACTTCCCTTGAGTTTTCTTAGGGTAGATGAACTTTTACTAGGTCTCATACACTTGATTTCATGGATTGGGTGTAGTTGATCATGGTTTTCCCTTAGTTTCTTGTGGATGAATAATGGAGAAAGTTCTAGAGGCTTCTTGGTGTGTGGAGAAGTGGAAATGAAATGAATTAAAATGAGAGAAGGGTCCTTATATAAAATCATGAAATCAGTCCCGACCGAGATATACGGTACGATCGACGAAGCGTCGATCTGATCGTCGAAGTCGTTAAATTTCCAGTGAGCAACCTTTCATTTCCTTTCATTCTACGATGAGAAGGACGGTCCGTCGAACTGATCGACGGAGCGTCGATCTGATCTGTCGAATGGTCTTCGCGCTAACACAATTCTACGGCACAATCGACGAATCGTCGGCCTGTCCGACGGTACAAAGAACGACCGTCGAACCTCCCTTTCGCAGAACTGCAGTGAAGTTTCATTTGATGAAATTTTCTCCCTTGCCTATAACTTCTTTGGAATCTTAATTAGAATCATTAAGCATCCCTTCTTACTTGTAGGGACATTATGTACATCTTAACTTACGTTAGTCCATTCACCGCTCAGCAACCTAAAGTTCCGAGTTGTAACAGCAGACTATGGAGATCCCGACTTGGAAGTGGGAAGTAATTAATATTGATTTTATTACAAGCTTGCCTCGTTCTCAACGTAAGTTTGACTCTATATGGGTGATTGTGGATTGGCTTACTAAATCGGCCTATTTTCTACATGTCATGACTACTTACTCAGCTGAGGATTATGCGAAGCTCTATATCAATGAGATATTCCAACTTCATGATGTTTTGGTAGCTATCATCTCCGACAGTGGTGCACAGTTTATAGCTAGTTTCTAGAGGTCTTTCCAGAAGGGTTTGGGAATTCAAGTGAATCTCAGCATAGTATTTCACCCCAAGACTGATGGGCAGGCTGATCGCACTATTCAGAATCTCAAAGATAGTCTACAAGTATGTGTTCTAGACTTCATACATAGTTGGGATGATCATTTACCACTTATTGAGTTCGCGTATAATAACAATTATCATTCCAGTACTCAGATGGCCCCGTATGAAGCCATATATGGGCAGAAGTGTAGGTTACCAATTGATGGCGTGAAGTGGGGGGAGACTAAGTTAATAGGGCTAGATTTTATTCAACAAGTAGTAGAAAAGGTCAAGCTTATCCAAGATCGACTATTGGCAGTTCAGAGTTGTCAGAAGTCGTATGCAGATAATCGCCGCCAAGACTTAGATTTCCAAGTTGATGACTTGGAATTCTTAAAGGTATCACCTATGAAAGGCATTATAAGGTTTGGTAAGAAAGGAAACCTTAGTCCTTGATATATTGGGCCTTACAGGATTGTACGACGAGTGGGTCAGGTGGCCTATGAATTAGACCTTCCCTCAGACTTGGAGTCCGTTCATCTGGTCTTGCATGTATCGATTCTTCGAATGTATATTAGAGATCCTTCAAGAGTTGTGCCCATTGATAATGTTCAGGTTACTGAGCAACTATCATATGAAGAGGTTCCCATTGCCATTCTAGATAGACAAGTTCGAAGATTGAGAACTAAGGATGTAGCTAAGGTTAAAGTCCTGTGGAGAAACAAGAATATGGAGGAGATGACTTGAGAAGCTGAAGAAGATATGAAGTCTAAATATCCTCATTTATTTTCAGCTCCAGAACAGATTCAGACTGCATCATGATCGCCTTCAGGTATGCATTATTGTCACGACCCAAGCCGATGAGCCGTGATGAGTGCCCGACCACTACTGGCCAAGCACCCATAAACTCATACTTGCACTATACTGAGTAACCTGGTGGCCTATTTTACTTGTATCTGAGCTATTCCAACTTCTATAAAATTAATACAATAAACTTTACATCGAAACTCATAAACCATGCATATGGATATATAAGCGTATGGTCTAAGGATAACAACGCAGGCCGACTTGGCGGCTACATGTGCTGTACACAAAATAGTAGATGACAGAACTACACGACGTTCCAACGATAAACAACTGTCTATAGACCTCTATGGAATATAAACTGCTGAAAAGACAGGACAAGGCCCTGTCATATCCACAAGATAGCATACCAAAAAGGGCTGCAGCTCCGGACCAAATGGAGCGCACTGACTTCGGCTGAGGGGAGGTCCTACTGGTTTGGATCGTCTGATGACTACCTGAACCTGCGCGCATGAACGTAGGAATCATGCCTTCTGAAAGAAAGTATTATGTGAAAATGATTATGATATTATGTTGTAGCTATGGTTGTGGATGGCTTTGAAAAGGAGTTTTTAGGATTGAACAATGTTTAACTTGAAAAAGTCTATTGATTATGGTATTATGGGTGTTGCTATTGATGTTTGGGAGTTGTTTATTATATGGAGAAGTTGTCGAAACAAAGGAAATGCTGCCCAATTTTGTTAGCTCTTAGTCGCTTTAGTTTAGACTTAAGTATGTTTTAAATGATCTAATGTAGTACGAATTCTCTTGAATGTAGAGTTGTGAGCTTGGAAGGAGAATGTTTAGTCGTTAAGAAGACGTAAAGGTATGTTAAGGCTAAAACCTTTCTTTCGAAAGACATGATTCCTATGTTATGATTCCATATATGTTTCCATAACCTTCTTACTTCCAAAAGTTAGAAGTTCATGATTCTTAAATCTTCTTATGTTGTTAAAGATGAGAATGTTTCTATGATGACAATGATGATTCCATTTTTGAAGATTCTAAAGCTTATGGATTTGATGCTATTATGAGATTATTGAGCTTATTTCATAATTTTCTTGATTTTATTCATTGTGTTGATCTCACCTTATAATAATTGTTCCTTCAAGGTCAGATATAGCGATGTTGATTGTTCCATAAGATAATCAGAGGTTACCGACCTTACGTCACTCCGATTGAGTTATAGCTTTTACTTAAGCTCTCATGCATGATTTATGTTATGTATATATGAGTTTACACCGTGCCTAGTTGGCTGGGCAGACACTACTACCATGTGCGTAGTGGGCAGCTATGAAGATAATTACACAGTTCCTACTTGGCTGGGCAGACACCACTAGTAGGTGACATAAGATACTTCAAAATAGTCCAACAACACAAGAACAACATACCTATGATTTTCAGAAAATCGGGCAGCACTTCCCCTATATCTTTTACCACTTTCCTATTCAAACTAACACCAAAACAATAAGAACAACATCAACAATAGAATATCCAAGTTATTCCCTCAATTTCCAGCCATAAAATACCCCAAGAACAACTTCAATACATATCAACAACTAACAACGTCACAACTACGATTTCCGAGCTTTATTTCACAAGTTTTCAACCGTATAAGTTAGTCACACCTTCTACAAGCTCAAATACATGGAGGAGAGAAATATTTTTACCTTTTCTGAGCTTGCTTCACCTCTAAGAATCCTCTAAAACCGGTAACAACAACAAGAACTCAAGCTTCAACTTGAATCCAACACCTTAGGAGAGCTTCTTCTTGCTCTCTTGGAACTCTTGAGATAGAACTTGGGTGAAACCCTATTGTTGTGGCTTCGGGTCTTTATGATCTGACTTGGGATGGTCCATGAAGCATATGGAAAATGTTTCAAGGGAAAATGACTTAAAAATGGCCTTTAAAAAGTATTTAATATACTAGAAGGTCGCCCACAGCCATAGTGGGTCCCAGCGTAGCTGACTGTGCAGTGCCGCGAAAACGCGAATAGCTCTATACTCCGATGTCATATGGATGAAAGGTTTATTGCGTTGGAACCTAGAATCGACGAACTTCATTTCTGGCTTTTGAAAAAACTTAAAACTCTTAATATAAATGGAGATAAACCCCTTCAAAGATGACTCAAAATTTCTGTCCAAAATTCTGCCAATTTTTTTCAAATTTTCGACAAACTTATTTTCTTCGATTTGTTTGGTCTCGGAATATTCCAAAATTCTACATACATGATATTTATCATTAATGATACTTGTGATAGTCATGTCCTTTGGTTCTAAGGTTGTCCTTCCCAGTTACGACTTACGAGATCATAATTCATCCTTTACCTTCCAAAACTTCATGGGATGTCTCTAATACTCCATTAATACGCTAAAGTATGTGGAATGCTCATGCTCTGAAAGTGCGAGGTGTAACATCCTTCTCCCCCTTAGAAACATTCGTCCTCGAATGTTGTAGCTTGCGAGCTTACGATGCTATCATTAGTTTCTTGAAATGGTTGTCCTCCTTTAGTTTCTGATCTCCATACTCTTGTAATATGGCCTCATTATTCTTCTGTCATATTCTCCCAATTTTTTGTCCAACTCATTCATTAGTTCCATATCCTCATGTTCTTATGTATGTACCCAGGGATCAACTGATATCTAGCTACCGTCCTGGAACCTAAATCATGATTGCTACAGATCCCTGCCGATCTGTGAGTACTCTTAATTGTTATACTCTTGCCTTGCTCCTCATTTCTCTACTAGTAGACAAACTCTCTTGTCCAGCTATGACACTTTTCCTTGCTTGCTTCTCTTGTGCTCATTTAGATCATCCCTTTTTGTACTATTCGACCCTATATAAATATCATATCATCTCCTTTTAATTCCTTAGTCGAACTCTTTAATTCCTTATAATAACATCATATTCATATTTGAACTTTTCCTCTAATTTCCACTCCTCAGTTTTTGCATAATTCCAAAATAAACTCATGAACATGGAACTAAGATAAAATCCTACTTAATCATAATTTCCTCCCAATATAAGTATGCTTCCCTCCTTAAGTCCTTGGCTCTCTTATACCGGTGACTAATTGAGACTTAAACTAACTTCCAATCTTTTTTGGCTAATTATCGTCATCCTTCCACCATTCGGTTAGCCATTTCATCATGGCGACTGTTTATATGGTTCTATGTTATACACTCTCACAATTGATATAACCAGCAGCTTGGAATTTCACGACTTATGAGGTACTTCCTAATCTCAATAAGTATTGTTGTCTTGCTATCCATAGGCACACTATCTTTCTTTCCTTTGAAGATTATTGAACTTCCTATAAATATTCCTCTTTTAAAGCTTTCATCTCTTCTAGTGCTACAAGTTCTTTTTAATAATCCCGATTGTCCCTTATATTTGTCCCTGGTAACATGCGGCCTTCCTTACTCCTTCTGCTACCCCTTGGAGTACTTTACTACATATCTAAATGTACCTAAAATTTCTTCGGCTCGAGTAATTCAAGTCATAGTCCGGAATGCAAAGTATTTCATTGGCGAAACTTATTCTCCTTCCCATATTTGTGTCATCATATATCTGTATTTAATCCATTCTCACTTTTCTTTAGCACACTCTTACATATCGGTTCATCTCGAAATTTGACTCCTTCAATCCAATATATTTCCCTCTTTTGAGCTTGGAAATATTGTAGCTCAACTTAGAACTTAATTTGTTCTTCCCCCCTTTAGAGGATGTTCTCATATACCAGTAACCTTCGAGTATTAATCGTCTTTGATAATCATCTGGCTGACCTTAACGATCCTTCACTCCTCTGTTCCTGATAATCTTGGAGCCTTTCATCGCATGGTTTAACTTATTTTCCTTTTTGCTAGTTGAGGTCTTGTATCAAATCAAAATGCTCATACATATCAGATCCAATTCAGGTGCCTTCTCTATTGTTTTTTCACTTCTACCTTTCATGGCTCGTAGTTCCCCGGGCTAATGAATTAATGGGGACATTGGAATTGATTAGGCCCCTTATAAAGTGTCCGACTATGACATGCTCCTTTAATCTTAGTCTTTCTCCATGACTATATTCTTAATATCCTTGAAATTCTTCTTGCTCTGGGTTCCCAATTCCGATTTATGTCTATACTACACCATTAAAAGTTGATATTCCAGACCATCCATTCGCATGACTCGTCCTTTCATTAGCCTAGCTCATTTTGTCCCGTAATTTTTCTTAACTATTTGTTTGCATCACAGCTAGGCATCATAGGCCTTTTGATCTTTTACCAGCTCCCGTCCTTATCTTCTACCAGCTCCCGTCCGTACCATGAAATCCTCACAAAATACACCCTTTTCTTTCTTCCTTCGTTGAGTTCTCACCTTCCTATCTGACTCTACGGCTGGTTCGTATTCAAGCATATCCCCCATACATCATTCTATTTCTTTCATAATCGAATCCTTATACTCTTTAGCAAGATTCTTATCCCATGTTACTGATGTTTTGCCTCTTGGCCAGATTTGTTAATTTATTATCCTCCCTCCGGTCCATAGTTATTGCCCGACTTTCTTTAACCAATCCATTAGTTTACCTTTCTTACTTTCGCTTTCAGGGCCTTTCTTGATTTTCTTTGCTCATAAGTCCTCTTCTTCACTTTCCATTTTATAGTATTGACCCTGAAGTTCGTAGAATATCCTATTAGAAGTACAAATCCGTTATGTTTCCAATGTCATCTTTTGGGAGGGCATTTTTCGTTTCCGAAGTAGCCGTGCTGTGTCAGTATGACTGCGCATTCATCTCTTCGGATACCCCTCAAGAGTCATAAACCCCTTAAAACTGCAAATATACCCGGAGATATACCCCTTCAAAGTTGACCCAAAATTTCTATCCAAAATTCTGCCAAATATTTTCAAATTTTCGAGAAACTTATTTTCTTCGATTTGCTTGGTCCTGGAATCTTCCGAAACTCTCCATACATGATATTTATCATTAATCATACTTATAATAGTCATGTCCTTTGGTTCCAAGGTTGTCCTTCCTAGTTACGATTTACGAGATCATAATTCATCCTTTACTTAATTGTTATGCACTTCTTATGGCTTGTACTGTTATATCCCGTGTTTTTGCACATTTGGAAAATTAGAAATAATCTTGACTTGTATGAAATAAAGTCATAATTGATTACATCTAGCACTGGAGTTGTTTGTAAAAGAATATTAATGTGAAAGTGTCGGGGAAGGCTAAGGGCAAAAAAACAAAAATTAGAATTTCGGAAATTATTTTCGGGATTTGTAAAACAAGGATTTAAAATCCATTGGGCCAAGAAAAATTGATGAGAAATGAGGCCCAAATAAGGGGGGGTGGCCGGCCATAAGGCCAAGCCCACCCAACCTTTTTAGTCAACTTTTCCCATGTGCTAAATACTAATAATAAAGTGGTCTTTATCCCTTAGAGCATTCAAAAAAATAGAAGAAGAGAAAGAACAAAGCACAAGAGAGAAAAAGAGCTCTCGGCTTGGCCATGGAAAATTGACCCTCACAAATCTTATGCAAAAAATTTATATTTTGTGGTTTTCTTACTAAATTGAGTAGCCTCTTCAACTTGCTGTAGTTGGTTTGGAGAAAGGAGCCCTTGGTTTATCAAAGTGAGCACAAATTCTAATGAGGAAGTCTAGAAAATAAGGTAAGAATTTATCTCTTTTTATTGTGTTATGATGCTTTGTTTGTGTTGTAGTATGTGCGAATGAGTTGATTGTATGGAAAATTGGAAGATTTCAAAGTGGGATTGGAATATGGTGTGTAGCCGTGAGGGTATATGTGTTGTATACCTATAATGTGTTGAACTATGTTATATTCTAGTTGTGAATGTGATGGAATTCATATTGCGAATGAAAGTTGAATAAATTTGGTTGAATTGATAAATAGAGCAATTGGCCGTGTGGTATATTGGAGTAGGAATAGAAATGGATTAAGTTGTTTAGTCTGTTAGTGTGTTATTGTGATTCTTGCAATGCGAACGAAAGTAAAACAATATGAGTTTGCTTTGAAATGGAATTTAGAAACTTATATCGCTTTAGTATGATCCTACGACATTATGAAAGTGAAGTTATTAGGTTGCTAATTAGGACAAGTATTGATGAACTTGGAAGTTGGAATCATGTTATGAATATGTATGCCAAAGATTAGAAGTTTTGAATGAGTTATGACTTCGGCAGAAAGTTTGTATATTATGTATATCGTGTGTATAATTTAAGGAAACGATATGAAATGCTTCTAAACTATGTTGTGGTGATCTAGATTGATAATGAATGTGAAATCATTGAGATTAGTTTGAAAGTTAAGGTTAAAATGAAGGTTATGGCATTGTGTCGGCAAGTAGAACTAGTTGTGCCATATTGTGTTTCTAATGTTTGTTGTGGATGTTGATGTTGTTGTTTGGGTTGTTGTTGATGATTTTGAGCCGAGTTGAATTCTCGGGGGTGCTATATGTATAGGGGAAGTGCTGCCGAAATTTCGGTAGACAAATATGAGTTGAATTGAATTCGTAGCATCTATAACTTACAATTGGTAAATGTGACCATTTGCAGATTTTCGACGAAACGGGGAGTGAGCTTGGATAGGCTTAAAAAGCTCAAAAGGTCTGTAAAGCTACCCCGATCCTTCTTTTGGCATGCCTAAGTGTATTAGGATCCGATTCGGGCCTCGAAAGACTTTCTGCCCCTCGGAATCCGCAAGTGAAAATATCACTTTTTCTTTCAATAGGATTAAACTCTTTTGGTACGCTTTCTTGGAAATTATGCAAACTTTCTCTAAACTACTTGGAAAGCTATAGAACGTCCGTAGAACCTTTGTAGGCGACCCCATAAGTTTAAAATATGTAATTTGAGCCCACCGCCTTGCTTGTCCCAAGGTGGGCCCACTATTCCCAGTTTTGCCCGTATTGTACTCAAGTCTTACTTTCGAGCGGTTTTTGAAAGAAACGTTTTGACTACCATTCTAATTACTTAACAAACATTGTTTTAAATATTCCATTAAGTCTGATAAATTGTTTTGACACTCGGAACGACTTCAGAAAGGTTATACTCTGTAATTCACAATGATGTCCGAAACTCATTTATTATGATCCCTTCCGACTTCATTGGATCGGTTATCTTTGATATGGCACATCGAGTCTATGGAAACATTTATGATATTTTAATTGCATTAGTCTCTCACTACTCCACTCGTGGATGCCCCAATGTTTCCCACACTGAGCCCGGGCCAGGATATGTTGTCAAGCGTGATCCTTTGCATTGTTTGCCGTGCCTCGATGTGAGGGGGCAGGTATACGCGTACATGGGTTTGTGGAGTATGCTGTGCCATGTACGCTTGTTCTGATATGATTTGCTATGGCCATCTGATATGATATATTATGTGACGGGGTTATGCCCTCATTCTGATTCTTCTGTGTTGTGGCACCAGCGTCGGGAGGGTGGCCACGTTCTGTCTGCCGAGTCCCTTGGCAGGGGCCGGATTTGATATGACATATGTTTCTGTAAACACTCTGCATGTTTTGAAAATATATATCTGATACTTTGGATTTTCTGTTTACTTTCTGTACATTCTGTACCAGTTATGAGTTTGTTTCTGTAATTTAGGCTTTACATATTCAGTACATATTTCGTACTGACCCCCTTTCTTCGGGGGCTGCGTTTTCTTGCCGCGCAGGTACCGACGACAGGTTTGCTGATCCGCCCGCTTAGGATCTTATTCTGCTATTTTGGGAGCGCTCTTTTATTCAGAGCCCATCTTTTGGTATAGTCTGTCATTACTGTATATGTATATTCTCGTTCATGGGTACGGCGGGGCCCTGTCCCGTCATATGATTCTGTCGGTCTATTTATAGGTCTGTGGACATGTTTGTGGGTTGGGGTCTTTCTGTACAGATGTGTGCTTATGTTGTGTTTGGGCGATCCCATTCGCCGCGGCGGCCGGTCCGCAATTGTTTAATGTGGCTTTGTTGGCCCTGTGTGGCATTTGTTGGTATTTTCTGCGTGCAGGGTATATTGGATAGTCCGTAAAACAAAGGAAACTCTGCCGAAATTTTTCTGGAAATTATCTAAATTTGAAATAAAGCCTTGTCGGCTTCTGCCATGTCATAGAATGCGTTTGATAGAATTTGAGATAACATTAGATGGGTGTGTTCGGGTGCCCAGATCGGGTACTAGTCACGGCCTACGGGGTTGGGTCGTGACAAAAGTGGTATCAGAGCGGTTCGTCCTCGAAATGTCTACAGACCGTGTCTAGTAGAGTCTTGTTTATCGGTGTGTTGTGCACCACACCTATAAACAGGAGGCTACAGGGCATTTAGGATACTACCCTTCTTTCTGTCTTAGGTCGTGCGATAGAGCTGTGTTATCAGGATGACTCCTCCCTAACGAATTGTTACATTTGTAGTTATGCCTCCAAAAAAGGCGACAGCGGCCCAAAAGGCCAAGGCAGCAGCTGTGGGAGAGACTAGTCGGGCCCAAAGGGTTACCAGGGCCCATGCACATATTGCTCCTGATATTTTGCCCCCGGTAGAGGGCTCTTCCACACCGCCACATGTAGAGGAGATTGGAGCAGCAGCAGCTGCAGGTCGAGGGGTGGCTCCACCGCCAGCTCTCGAGATTCCAGTACCTGAGCCTCCAGTTCCACGGCCAGGGACTGAGGATCAGACTACGAGAGAGGCAGTCCAGCTATTGACCAGACTTGTGTCGGGACAGGTTCAGGGGCACGGATTGGGAGGTGACCGAGCATATAGGCGTGACAGTTCGAGAGCTCGTGAGTTCTTGACTTGTGGCCCTCCAGAGTTCTTCGGGACAAAGCCCGACGAGGATCCTGAGGAGTTTATCAGGAAGATGCGGCGTACCTTACATTTGATTAATGCTTCCGCGACAGAGTCAGTCACATTGGCTTCGTACCGGTTGTATGATGTAGCGGCAAATTGGTACGAGTCATGGGAGTTATCCAGAGGCGACGGCGCTCCCCCAGCAGTTTGGGATTATTTTTCTCAGGCTTTCCTTAGCCATTTTCTGCCTCCGGAGTTACGGCGGGCCAAGGCTGTCAGATTCTTATTGCTGAGACAGAGGGGCCGCAGTGTTCGAGAGTACAGTATGGAGTTCGACTCATTGGCCCGATATGCACCTGCTGTGGTAGCTACTATGGCTGACAGGATGCACAGGTATATTATGGGGTTGGACCGGTATTTTGTCGACAGTTGTTTGGTATTGGCCGCTCAGCCCGATATGGATATTGCTCGTATTCAGGCGCACGCCCAAGGCATGGAGGACCGGCACAGGGGTCATCCGCCCGATAGGAGTCAGGATCGGAGACAGCCCAAGAGGGCCAGATCGTCCGGGTATTCTAGAGAGTTTCGGGGCAGACAGCCTCAGCAGCCGCAGCAGCCTAGCAGATATCCATCCCAGCCGGCACAGAGCGCACCTCCACAGCCTATAGGTTGCAGATTTGATAGCCCGGGTTATTCAGGAGCAGGTCAGAGCTCCAGGGCTTCAGGTTCGCGGACGGATAGGGGTTCTGGTCAGACGAGGCCACCTAGGCCTCAGTGTTCTTATTGTGGCAGATACCATCCTGGGGAGTGCTACAGAGCCGCCGGTGCATGTTTTTCTTGTGGCCGTCAGGGCCATTCTGTGAGAGATTGCCCATATAAGGGTAGTTCGGGTGGTGCAGCGCAGCATACCAGATCAGCCGTCGGGTCATGATCTTCATCAGTGGCTATGCGCCCTACAGGGCTGGGTACATCAGCACCGGCGGGTCGCGGCAGAGGTCGTGGTGGAGCTTCTGGTACTAGCGGTCCTTCGAACCGTATTTATGCTTTGGCCAGCCGCCAGGACCAGGAGGCATCGCCTAATGTCGTTACAGGTACATTATTGGTCTTCTCCCGGTCTGTGTATGCATTGATTGATTCAGTTTCGACTATGTCGTATATTTCGCCTCTTGTTGCTAGTAAAATTGGTATAACGTCCGAGCCTATAGAGCCATTTGAGGTAGCTACACCGATCGGGGACTTTATTGTAGCAAAACAAGTATATAAAGACTGTTCTGTAATTGTATGTGGCCGTGACACTAAGGTAGATCTGGTGGAGTTAGATATGATCGAGTTCGATGTTATTATGGGTATGGACTGGCTAGCCTCCTGTTATGCTAATGTTGACTGTCAAAATAAGGTAGTTCGTTTCCAGTTTCCTGGGGAGCCAGTTATAGAGTGGGCCGGTAATACAGCATTGCCGAAAGGTAAGTTTATTTCATACCTTAAGGCGAAGAAAATGATCAGAAAGGGTTATATTTATCATCTGGTTTGGGTACAAGACTTGACAGCAGAAACGCCGACTCTTCAGTCAGTTCCCGTGGTTAATGAATTTCCAGATGTGTTCCCAGATGAGCTTCCAGGCCTTCCTCCAGAGCGGGAGATAGATTTTACTATCGATTTGCTTCCAGATACTCAGCCTATATCTATCCCCCCGTACAGAATGGCGCCAGCAGAATTGAAAGAACTGAAAGAGCAGTTGAAGGATCTGTTAGAAAAAGGCTTCATTAGACCCAGTACTTCGCCTTGGGGAGCCCCGGTATTATTTGTGCGTAAGAAAGACGGGTCGCTGCGTATGTGTATTGATTATCGGCAGCTGAATAATGTAACCATAATGAATAAATACCCCCTCCCCAGAATTGACGATTTGTTTGATCAGTTGCAGGGCGCTAAATATTTTTCGAAGATAGACCTTCGGTCAGGCTATCACCATGTACGGGTACGAGAGGCCGATATTCCTAAGACAGCATTCTGGACCAGATATGCGCATTATGAATTCAGAGTTATGTCATTTGGGTTAACTAATGCTCCTGTGGTATTCATGGATCTAATGAATCGGGTATTCAGGCCGTTCTTGGATATGTTCGTAATTGTATTTATCGATGATATTCTTGTTTATTCTCGGTCCGAGGCAGAGCACGCAGATCATCTGAGAGCGGTATTAGGGGTACTTCGGCATCAGAAATTATATGCAAAATTTTCTAAATGTGAATTCTGGCTGGCTTCAGTGGCATTCCTGGGGCATATTATTGCAGCTGATGGTGTCCGGGTGGATACACAGAAGATTGAGGCCGTGAAGAATAGGCCCAGACCCACGACGCCCACGGAGGTACGTAGTTTTCTGGGGTTAGCAGGCTATTACAGAAGATTTGTGGAAAAGTTTGCTTCGATTTCAGCGCCTTTGACAAGACTAACTCAGAAGGGAGCTAAGTTCCAGTGGACCGATGCTTATGAACGAAGCTTCCAGTTGCTGAAGGAGAAGCTGACTACGGCCCCAGTTCTGACTCTTCCAGAGGGACCCGATGGATATGTTATTTATTGTGACGCTTCTGGCATGGGATTTGGCTGTGTATTGATGCAGCACGGCAGAGTTATAGCTTATGCTTCTCGGCAGCTGAAAAAGCAAGAAAGGAATTATCCTACCCACGATCTGGAGCTTGCAGCGGTGATTCATACTCTGAAGATATGGAGACACTATTTATATGGCGTTCATGTTGATATCTATACAGATCATAAGAGTCTCCAGTATATTTTTAAGCAGAAAGAGTTAAATTTGCGGCAGCGGAGGTGGCTGGAACTCCTGAAAGACTATGATGTGGATATTCTGTATCATCCAGGCAAGGCTAATGTTGTTGCAGATGCGCTTAGCCGGAAATCTATGGGCAGCTTGGCAGATTTACAGCCAGACAGGAGAGAGATAGTACGTGATATTCATCAGTTGGCTAATCTTGGGGTTCGTCTGGCCGATTCTGGAGGTACACGGATTTCTGTCCGAGGGGTTTCTGAATCATCTATTAAGGAAGATATCAAGCGGCATCAATATGAAGATCCTGTCTTAGCTCGATACAGAGACACAGCCCATGAGAAAGAGAAGACTCCGTTCGAGTTTACACCAGACGGGACCTTACTATACAGAGGCAGGTTGTGTGTACCTAATATTGCAGGGCTACGACAACAGGTTATGGGCGAGGCACACTATGCTCGCTATTCTGTTCATCCTGGTTCTACGAAGATGTACCACGATCTTAGATGCCTATACTGGTGGGATGGTATGAAGCGGGATATCGCAGAGTTCGTCGCTCAGTGCCCAAATTATCAACAGGTCAAGATTGAACATCAGAAACCGGGTGGACTGTTGCGGGAAATGGAAATTCCGACGTGGAAGTGGGAGATCATTAATATGGACTTCATTACAGGTTTTCCTCACACTCCACGGAAGTATGATTCCATCTGGGTTATTGTTGATAGGCTGACAAAATCAGCCCATTTTCTCCCCGTCAGAACTACTTATTCCGCTGAGGATTATGCCAGGCTTTATATTAAAGAAATTGTGCGACTTCATGGAGTTCCTATATCTATTATCACTGACAGAGGTGCTCAGTTGACAGCGAACTTCTGGAGATCTTTTCAGGAAGGATTAGGGACTCAGCTGAGCCTGAGCACAGCTTTCCATCCTCAGAGTGACGGACAGGCCGAGCGCACTATCCAGACGCTTGAAGATATGTTGCGGGCTTGTGTTATTAATTTCAGAGGTAGCTGGGAGGATCACTTGCCATTGATTGAATTTGTTTATAATAACAGTTACCATTCCAGCATCCAGATGGCTCCGTACAAGGCCTTGTATGGCAGGAAATGCAGGTCAACTATCGGCTGGTTTGATATTGGCGAGACAGAATTAATCGGCTCAGATATGATCCAGCAGGCCGTTGATAAGGTGAAACTTATCCGGGAACGACTATTGGCAGCCCAGAGTCGACAGAAATCATACGCTGATAAACGGCGTCGTCCTTTGGAATTCCAGGTTGGTGATTGGGTATTTCTAAAGGTATCGCCTATGAAAGGCGTAATGCGGTTCGGCAGAAACGGTAAGCTTAGTCCGCGTTATATTGGGCCTTATCAGATTGTTAGAAAAATCGGAAATGTCGCCTATGAGTTAGATCTGCCATCTGATTTGGAAGCGGTACATCCGGTATTCCATGTATCTATGCTCCGCAAATGCATTGGTGACCCTTCCAGAATAATTCCTGCAGATGACATTCAGGTGATGGAGCAGTTCTCTTACGAGGAGCAGCCCGTAGCTATTTTGGACCGCCAGGTAAGAAAGCTCCGGAACAAAGATGTAGCCTCTGTTAAGGTGCTGTGGCGGAACGATAATAGGGAGGAAATGACCTGGGAGGCCGAAGAGGAAATGAAGAAGAAATATCCTCATTTGTTCCCTATGCGCACAGGTAATCTTGAATCCTTGCTTAATTCTATTTCAATAATGAATGTGTGTCACATGTGCTGTCTATAAACAGAAACTTCCCCCAAAGTATTTTCAAACCCTATAAGATTGATTTAACATTCGGGGACGAATATTCTAAAGGGGGGGGGGGGGGAGGATGTTATATCCCGTGTTTTCGCACATTTGGAAAATTAGAAATAATCTTGACTTGTATGAAATAAAGTCATAATTGATTACATCTAGCACTGGAGTTGTTTGTAAAAGAATATTAATGTGAAAGTGTCGGGGAAGGCTAAGGGCAAAAAATAAAAATAAAAAAAAATTGAAATTTCGGAAATTAGTTTCGGGATTTGTAAAACAAGGATTTAAAATCCATTGGGCCAAGAAAAATTGATGAGAAATGAGGCCCAAATAAGGGGGGGTGGCCAGCCATAAGACCAAGCCCACCTAACCTTTTTAGTCAACTTTTCCCATGTGCTAAATACTAATAATAAAGTGGTCTTTATCCCTTAGAGCATTCAACAAATTAGAAGAAGAGAAAGAACAAAACACAAGAGAGAAAAAGAAAGAAGAGCTCTCGGTTTGGCCATGGAAAATTGACCGTCACAAATCTTATGCCAAAAATTTATATTTTGTGGTTTTCTTACTAAATTGAGTAGCCTCTTCAACTTGGTGTAGTTGGTTTGAAGAAAGGAGCCCTTGGTTTATCAAAGTGAGCACAAATTCTAGTGAGGAAGTCTAGAAAATAAGGTAAGAATTTATCTCTTTTTATTGTGTTATGATGTTTTGTTTGTGCTGTAGTATGTGGGAATGAGTTGATTGTATGGAAAATTGGAAGATTTCAAAGTGGGATTGGAATATGGTGTGTAGCCGTGAGGGTATATGTGTTGTATACCTATAATGTGTTGAACTATGTTATATTCTAGTTGTGAATGTGATGGAATTCATATTGTGAATGAAAGTTGAATAAATTTGGTTGAATTGATAAATAGAGCAATTGGCCGTGTGGTATATTGGAGTAGGAATAGAAATGGATTAAGTTGTTTAGTGTGTTAGTGTGTTATTGTGATTCTTGCAATGTGAACGAAAGTAAAACAATATGAGTTTGCTTTGAAATGGAATGTAGAAACTTATATCGCTTTAGTATGATCCTACGACATTATGAAAGTGAAGTTATTAGGTTGCTAATTAGGACAAGTATTGATGAACTTGGAAGTTGGAATCATGTTATGAATATGTATGCCAAAGATTAGAAGTTTTGAATGAGTTATGACTTCGGCGGAAAGTTTGTATATTATGTATATCGTGTGTATAATTTAAGGAAACGATATGAAATGCTTCTAAACTATGTTGTGGTGATCTAGATTGATAATGAATGTGAAATCATTGAGATTAGTTTGAAAGTTAAGGTTAAAATGAAGGTTATGGCATTGTGTCGGCAAGTAGAACTAGTTGTGCCATATTGTGTTTCTAATGTTTGTTGTGGATGTTGATGTTGTTGTTTGGGTTGTTGTTGATGATTTTGAGCCGAGTTGAATTCTCGGGGGTGCTATATGTATAGGGGAAGTGCTGCCGAAATTTCGGTAGACAAATATGAGTTGAATTGAATTCGTAGCATCTATAACTTACAATTGGTAAATGTGACCATTTGCAGATTTTCGACGAAACGGGGAGTGAGCTTGGATAGGCTTAAAAAGCTCAAAAGGTCTGTAAAGCTACCCCGATCCTTCTTTTGGCATGCCTAAGTGTATTAGGATCCGATTCGGGCCTCGAAAGACTTTCTGCCCCTCGGAATCCGCAAGTGAAAATATCACTTTTTCTTTCAATAGGATTAAACTCTTTTGGTACGCTTTCTTGGAAATTATGCAAACTTTCTCTAAACTACTTGGAAAGCTATAGAACGTCCGTAGAACCTTTGTAGGCGACCCCATAAGTTTAAAATATGTAATTTGAGCCCACCGCCTTGCTTGTCCCGAGGTGGGCCCACTATTCCCAGTTTTGCCCGTATTGTACTCAAGTCTTACTTTCGAGCGGTTTTTGAAAGAAACGTTTTGACTACCATTCTAATTACTTAACAAACATTGTTTTAAATATTCCATTAAGTCTGATAAATTGTTTTGACACTCGGAACGACTTCAGAAAGGTTATACTCTGTAATTCACAATGATGTCCGAAACTCATTTATTATGATCCCTTCCGACTTCATTGGATCGGTTGTCTTTGATATGGCTCATCGAGTCTATGGAAACATTTATGATATTTTAATTGCATTAGTCTCTCACTACTCCACTCGTGGATGCCCCAATGTTTCCCACACTGAGCCCGGGCCAGGATATGTTGTCAAGCGTGATCCTTTGCATTGTTCGCCGTGCCTCGATGTGAGGGGGCAGGTATACGCGTACATGGGTTTGTGGAGTATGCTGTGCCATGTACGCTTGTTCTGATATGATTTGCTATGGCCATCTGATATGATATATTATGTGACGGGGTTATGCCCCAATTCTGATTCATCTGTGTTGTGGCACCATCGTCGGGAAGGTGGCCACGTTCTGTCTGCCGAGTCCCTTGGCAGGGGCCGGATTTGATATGACATATGTTTCTGTAAACACTCTGCATGTTTTGAAAATATATATCTGATACTTTGGATTTTCTGTTTACTTTCTGTACGTTCTGTACCAGTTATGAGTTTGTTTCTGTAATTTAGGCTTTACATATTCAGTACATATTTCGTACTGACCCCCTTTCTTCGGGGGCTGCGTTTCCATGCCGCGCAGGTATCGACGACAGGTTTGCTTATCCGCCCGCTTAGGATCTTATTCTGCTATTTTGGGAGCGCTCTTTTATTCAGAGCCCATCTTTGGTATAGTCTGTCATTACTGTATATGTATATTCTCGTTCATGGGTACGACGGGGCCCTGTCCCGTCATATGATTCTGTCGGTCTGTTTAGAGGTCTGTTGACATGTTTGTGGGTTGGGGTCTTTCTGTACAGATGTGTGCTTATGTTGTGTTTGGGCGATCCCATTCGCCGCGGTGGCCGGTCCGCATATGTTTAATGTGGCTTTGTTGGCCCTGTGTGGCATTTGTTGGTATTTTCTGCGTGCAGGGTATATTGGATAGTCCGTAAAACAAAGGAAACTCTGCCGAAATTTTTCTGGAAATTATCTAAATTTGAAATAAAGACTTGTCGGCTTCTGCCATGTCATAGAATGCGTTTGATAGAATTTGAGATAACATTAGATGGGTGTGTTCGGGTGCCCAGATCGGGTACTAGTCACGGCCTACGGGGTTGGGTCGTGACATGTACCTTCCAAAACTTCATGGGACGTCTCCGATACTCCATTAATATGGTAAAGTATGTGGCATGATCATGCTTTTAAAGTGCGAGGTGCAACAATTATTTACCAGCTCTTTTTATTGGTCATATGGGGTCATTTTTGCTATTTCTTTTTGTGGCCCTATGTGGCGCTGTATATTTTGGGTTGCTGTGGGAGGTTGGTATTAATACAGGAGAGACTCTGCCAAAATTTAGCTAGAATTTTTTTAAATTAATATTCGAGGACAAATGTTTCTAAGGGGGAGGAATGTAACACCTTTTAGTTTTGTGCATTGAGATTCATAGTACGTTGGTGTCTTAATTCTGGACACCGAGACTTGTTTCAAGGGTATATGAGATTGGACATGTTTAACTTGTGATTACAGATGTTTAAATTCATGCTTGGTAAGTTACGGAGGGATTGGAGAATAAGTGAATTGAAACAGGATGGTTCGTCATGTGTTGTTTTTTGACCATTTTTAAGGATATATTTTTTTTTTTACAGAGAAGCAGAATTGATAGTGGCATTGTATGACCAAATTATACGGACCGTATAATGTTATACGGCCAGACGGTTGGCCATATAATGTTGTACAGCCAAGTTATACAAACCGTGTAATACAATGTCGGTGAAATTTTCCAGAATTTAAGTACGACGACCCCTCATCATTTTTGTAGTTTTAAACACACTCCCAAGTTCAATAGAGCTCTAGAAACTTCTCAAAACATATTCCAACATATTTCAAAACCAAAATCAAACACCAAGGCGAAGGGTAAAGTGTTTAGGGTTTCCAAGTGAGCTTTACACTTGTCTCCACTTCTTGAAGATGCTTGGGTGAGTGTTGTAATGTGGAGTAACCTTGGAATTGAAGTGTTCTTGAATTTTGAGGTAATATTTCATCTTAGTTTCATGCTTATGAGTTTATTTGGTAATTATGCTAAGATTTGGGGAGAAGAAATTGGAGGAAAAGTTCAAACATGAATTTTGCTGATATTTTGATTTGCAAATTTACTTGAGCTATAATCGTTAGCATGGTTTGAGCACAATCCTGTTATGACGGATAATAATGATGTTAAATAGGTGTCGTATACAAGTGTATAAGCGGTTGTGTTAAAGTTGTTGTTATAGATTGATTATGAAAAGAAGTTTTGGGATTGAACTGAGTATAATTTGAATGTAATCTTTTGATTGTGGAATTGGTGATGTTTTATTGTGGTTTTGGGAGTTGTTTTGAAGATTGGAGGAAGTAGAAGATATATGGGAAATGTTGTCTGATTTTCATTAGCTTACCAATTGATCTAGTTTGACCCTATAAGCATTTCTATCACTTACCCTAGTGCGAATTATCTTGAATATAGATTTACAAGCGCAGGAGGATAGGCGTTGAGCAGTTAAAGAGACAACAAGGTATGTTAAGGTTGTCCCTTTCTTTCTTTAGGCATGATCCTATTGTTATGTTATGACTTACACACGAAATTCATAATGTCCCTATTCCTAAAATATGAGAAGCTCATGGTTCTTAATGTTCTTGTGATCTTATTGACATTTTTCTCATGATTATTGATCTTTATCATATGGTTATTGATTTCATTTGAAGTTTTTCTCATATTATGATTATTAATTCCTTCAAGGTGAGATATGTTGACGATGATAGATCCATAATGATAATTGAAGGTTTACAGATCTTACATCATTGCGATAAAACCATAGCTTTTATTTGGGCTCTTATGCATGTTTTATATATATGTATGCATTTTCTCTCACTGAGCTGCGCTATAGTAGGCCGGGTACGATGCCTATTGTGCACACCAATGCAGTTGGGTAGGATTACCCCGGACGCGGGATGATGATGATATTCACCGAGCCTATATGGTCGGGTACGGTATTATATAGGTATGTATGAAAATGTTTTTTTAAAGCTAAGCATGCATGAGGTCCACCTTAATAGGCATTCAGAGGTACAGGTTGATCTCTTTTATCTTATGGTATCCTCGTACATTAGTATGTCGTTACTCATGCCTTACATACTCGGTACATTACTCGTACTGACGTCCTCTTTGCTTGTGCACGCTGCGTACATGTCCGTAAGGAGACAGGGAGATGGACTAGACCCTAGGCTGCTTCATCAACGATTGTGCAGGAGTGCTCTGCTTGTTCCGGGGCTACAGTTTAACTAATACTATTCTCATGTGTATATATGGGCATGGCGAGGTCCTGTCCCGCCTTTATGATGTTATTCACTCTATATAGAGGCTCGCGAATAGAATGTATATAGTTAGTTGTTCCAAAACCTCATCGGTTCATATTTTGTATATCATTTTAGCAGCCTTGTCGGCTTGTACATTTTGGCATAGTTGATGGTGATTATATAGATATGCATATATCTCTTGGACATCTGTCTCTCCCAGATTATGGTAGTTACTAGTTAGCCATGTGGCCCACTTAGATATGATTATGAGACATATATCATGAGGCGCTCGGTAGGTCAGCTTCAGGTGCCCGTTATGGCCCTTTGGTAGGGTCATGACAGTCCGGGGCAGACTTTCAGTCGTCGTATTCTCGGCCAGGTGGTCGTGGTGGTTATTCTGATCCTTCTCCTCAGCCAGTAGCCCGTGGTGGATGTTTTGAGTGTGGTCAAGTTGGGGATTATGCCAGAGATTTCCTCAGAGCTCGACAGGGTGGTTCCTGTTCTAATGATTCTACTCCGAGGCCAGCTAGTCAGCCATCCAGAGGTGGTTTCTGGAGTGGTAGAGGGAGATCTCGTTCGGGTAGAGGTCACACTCAAACTGGCCATGGAGGTAGTCGTGGAGGTGCCCAGTCTGATGGTGGTACAACCCAGTGTTATGCATTTTCGGGTAGACCCGAGGCAGAGGCCTTGGATGCTGCATTACCGATATTATTTCCGCTTGTCATTGGTAGCTCAAATTAGACCTATTAAATGATGTAAAGAAGACGATGTCAAATATAGTAACCAACTAGGTTGGGGTCGAATCCCACAGGGAATATGGTGTGTAAAGGTTACTAAAGTCGTATAGTAATTTCTTGCGGTCTAATTTCGTATTCCGTTGAGTTTGTAGAAAGTTGGGTGCTTATTAACTAATTGCTAACTAATAGCTTTTGATTGTAATGAATATGATTAATGAAACCAAGGTTGTGTACCCCTTTAGATAAAGTGTATGTTATGGTGATGAATCTTGATATACTTCTAATGGATCATTGTACAAATGCACTTAACCTCTAATTGAATCCCTAATATTTTCTCATAGTTAAGGATAATTTCTCTTTATGATTTTCCCAAATATAAAAGAGTGTATATGAGGAACGGTTAATATTGTGCCAAGTAAATTCTTCTTATCCCTTAGTGAATTTATCAAATAAGGGTTAACGCTCGAGTTCTTGTTAATTATTCCTACCAAACCCTACTCACTTTTCCAAGTTAAGCAAAGTTTATGGCTTAAATCAATGTTTCCAACCATCAATTACGATAGAAGAACAAAGAATAAATAAACCCTAACAATCCATTATGCATATATCAATCTCAATTCACAATAACATAACACGCATTCTAGGGTTCAAAACCTTGGTAGAGAAATTAGCTACTCATAACGAAGAATGAAGAACAAATTAATAAAGAATTCATATTGCTTACTATTGATTAAAATAAGATGAACGTAATAGTCTTTTTATCCAAAAGCTCCAAAGACAATGAAGTATTTCATGCTCTAAGTCCATAGACAAAGTCTGACAACTGATAATAAACAAAACCTAACAAGAAACTATTTACAGTAGGCCAATTCGCTCATGAATCAAATTACAGATCTAGCCCGACAGAACTTTTCATGAACCGTGAAACTTCTTCAACTACCGTGGAATTGCAACTCTTTTGAAATCAGGATCATTTTGACACTATCGTTTAACGGATCGTGAAATATTTCACGATCAATGGAATGCTGTCCTGGAATCACTTTCTTCAACATAAGTCACTAGAACTGTTTCACGTTCAGTTTCACAGGCCGTGATATGATCCACGGTCCGTGTTTCTTCTCATGGAATGGTGCCTTCAATTATATCCACTCTTCTGTGTCATTTTGGCTTCTTTTTTGCTTCATTTTCACAACTCGGTCTCTTAGGACCTTGAAAACCTGAAACAAGATAAAAAAAAACACGTAAAAACGACACTAACATGCTTGAAAAACAAGTAAAACCAGTTATTGAAATAATTAAAAGTTCTATAAATCTGCGGCACATCAACACCCCCAAATTAAAGTCTTTGCTTGTCCTCAACCAAGTCAAAAGAACACATACGGCTCAACAACAAGACATCCAAAGTACAAGTATCTAGAGTGGTTTTGGTAGGTAACTACAGGCACATAGTTTATATCACCCTCAATCTCTTCATTGTGACACAAGGCGCATACTTTAAACTAATGGAAACTCACTATGAAGCCTCATTAATTGACACTATGTTAATAAGGAAACCGTTATGAAAATGAATCTCAATATATAGAAAGTTAATCAATCTCAAGAACCTGACAACCTTTATGCCTTCATATAGACCAAAGAAAGTCCCAACAAGCATATATACAGGACAAATGGGACTAGAGACTAACGAGAAAAGATTACACTCACACTCACTAAGAAAGTCACCGATTACACTAGCAAATACCATATGCTTGCCCTTATTTTTAATGTCTTCACCTTTTGACAGTTCAGTTATGATCACACTAGGACTTTTTTGGCTTGTAATGTAGGCTTAGCGACAGGTAGGATACATATTTGGTCAATAGTGACTCACCCTCCTTGAACACTACACGTTTCTCAACTCCATTCACCCTTCTTCTTTTTGTTTTGATTCTACAGTTTCAATGTGGTATTATTGAACTACTCACTAAGCTCTTTTTGTGAGATATTTTCAGACTTTATTATATATATATATATATATATTTATATATCACTAAAACTAACCACACTGAACCCTGCACCTTATAACTCACTACAACCCCCACCTTAGGCTTTTAGCCTCTATTCTATCACTTATAGTGTCAAGGAGGGACTTGGTGCAAAAATGGGATTATTCAAAGAAAGGGTAAAGGCTCGTTAACGGATAGTCAAGAAATAAGTCCATAGGCTCAAAAACAGGAGACTAGGGATCATTTCTGCAACGGGCTAGGCTCAAGAAAGGTAAAATGGCTTCAAAATCATACAAAGAAATCCTAAGATCACTTCACAACCAAATTATCCTCAGAATTCAAGCATGACTAACCGGGCAAGTTCTAGATTGCAAGCATAATAAGGGAATAAATACTAGAACTCACAACATACTGGCATAAAGATTGTCTCACTACTTTGAATCGACTTTCACTTAGGAATTAAATATCACCCATCTCAATGTCATAAAACGAGCCATACAAGTCAATTGCACACATAATCTGAGTACACATCACAAAATTTTGGAGGAGGTTCTTTAAACTACAAAACATTTTACATGCCATAATTTACTCAAACCACCACCACTTAAGTCACTATAACTTTAGTCTATCATCCTAGACATGCCAGGTTCAACATAAAATAAACCCCTCGGGAAAAGAACACATGGCAAAGAAAAGTCGAGGGGATTCTATTCTGAACACATATATACAATATAAGATACAAAATCAACTGCCAACTAGCCCCACCCCTGAGTGAAGAACCATGCATTGTCCTTAATGAATAAAATATATGAAATACAAAGGGTAGGAGCTCCCTGGAGTGCAGTAGGCGCTATGGTCTACAGTCATCTCTAGAGGTTTGTCAGCCTCTGGAACTGGAGTTTCGTAGGCTTATCAGCTTCAGCAGCAGGAGCACTAAAGGTAGTCTCTGAAACAAGAGCCGTGTCATGCTCAGTAATAGCAACATCTGTAAGTTCATCCCCAGTCTGTGTCCCCTTGATGCTAAGTGGAGGCTCGACGGCTTGTACTGAACTGGAAGAAACATCGGTGCCATGAACATCCTCACGGGATATTTCAGAGCTAACTTCATCTGTCGCTTCTCATCCTTCTTATCCTTACGAGCTAAAACTGTCGTGGGATCCTCTGAGGAATATCGCACGAACACCTCCTCATCATCATCCTCCTCCTCATATCTCTTTCTCTTGCCTTTTTTTCGGGACGGGGAGTCATCACCCAAGAACTTTACAATCGGAAGTGTTGCTGCTAAATCTACCTGCTGTGCTGAAGGAGGGTGCGCAGGTGCAACATCTGCTCTATCCTGCAGCTTTTCCTTATCCTTCCCCAACTGACTCAGCTCAGTCTGAAGTACCCCCAAATATATCTTTTGATAGCTCTTGGTGAACTCCCAGAACCTCAACTCAATACAATCCATCCTTGAATGAAGTCGACGTTCCTCTTGTTGCATAGACTCCAAAGCCTTCTTGATTTTCTTAGTAACAAAACCTTCCAATTCTTCCAATAAACTAGTGATCTATTGATCTACTCAGTCGGCTTTGACATAGGAATCATGGAAGGTCTGTTTGGTGAAAAGAATCAAACGACCACCCTGCAAGTCATTGGGGCAGTAGTAGTAGTAGTAGTAGTAGCTGTAGCAGGTGCTTTGGTAGGGGGCTGAACTGGCCCCACTGAGGATGCTTGAGCCTCTGAAGTAGAAGATCCTGCAGAAGTCTCCTGAGTCGCATCAAGCACTAGCACTGTAGGTGTGTCAACGTCACAATAGGCCGCCCAGACAACAAAGCCGTAAGCTCTTTATCCTTACTCTTCAACAGGTCATAGTGATGAGACGGCTTGACACGATGATCAAAATTAAGAAGCGGCTGAATGCTCGCTCGGTCACACAAAGCAGTAATCAGTCAAGGGACAACCAAATATGTATCGTTCTGTGTCACTCGCCGCTGGATCTCAATAGAAATCAACTCACCCAAATTTATCGAGTATTTGGACATAATACATGCCACCAGAATTGTCTTGACCACAGGTAGCACATTGTCCGACTGAGTAGGATAGATATGGGTTATCATAACAGTCCACTAGCATTCACCTTCACCGAAAGGTATACTTTTTTGACCTTAGCATTAACATTTTTCCTCCACTCGGGACCTCCTTTTGCAATTATCGAGGCTACCCATGGTAGCTCAGTTTTCTGCTCACTCTTGGTTCTGCCCATTCTATGATCTACCTCATTAGTATTTTTAGGTGGCACATAATCCTCTCCAATGTAGAATCAGTTACTTGCCTTGCCAGAGCAATCAACCTTTACCCCTCTATAGTAACCTTAGACAACATTACCGAATATTCCTTCATCTGTGCAGGCTTATACCTTTTCCTTAGCTCAGCTGCATAAGAGGCATAGAATTTCCTAACCAAGACTGGGCAATGCCCCCCAGGGGATTGGCCAAGGAACTCCCATTTAATGAACTTAAGAACCACTAGGATATTCGGGTAATGAGTTTCAAACCCCTTAAAACTGATTCTCCTCTCCTCATAGATACTCTATCTCGGTTGTACACCCGCTTTGGTTGGCTCAATACTATGGTCATACATTTTCCTTGACCCTTAAACCGAGAACTACAGTGCATTCTCATACCTAGCTTTCTGCCTCACCTCAGCTCTTCTTGCTGCCTCTTCACTATCCAACTCTGCTTGAGTGTTTTGTTCTGATTGGCTGAGACTTTGTTCATTACCGGAACTATTAGTAGGTGAAGACGAATCCCCCTCTTCGCACTGCACGGTTGCCGAAGTTTGCACTGCACTTCTTCATCAAGTCATAATGAGAGGTGATTCCTCTATAACCGCATGCTCTTCGTCATCACAGAGTCTAGATTGCCCTCGTGGTTGTCCTCTGCCTCGGCCAGTTTATTTCGCAGCAACTCATCTAAGTTGGCTCTTAAGAACAATACCTACATAGCAACAAAATTATTATTTGAAATAACAACATTTTACATACAGTGGTACAATATTCACGGACCGTGAAATTTTCTACAGTCCGTGAATCTGATTGTGAGAATGTATCAGAGAACCTAGTTTTTGATACCATTTTAACAGTCGATTTTTGCAGTCCGTGGACCGGACCGTGTAATCAAAACGGTAAGCCTAGTTCGGAAAGCATTTGTCACGTTTCATTTCAACAGTCCCTGATAATTTTCACGGACCATGAACTCAAATGTTAAATTTAAATAGGGTCCAGACCATTCAGAGATATTTTCACCCTCTTTTTAACGGCCCATGAAAATTTTCACGGTCAGTGGATTTGGATTGATAGTACTTCAACTATGCAACTTTCCACAATTTCCACTAGACTTCCATATTTGGGTTCAAATTAACGCATGATTCACGTCAATACACAATATAGGCTACTCAGACTTCACCCTTTTTCTCTTTTTCATATTTTTTTACTTTAAAGAACAATTGGCGGGCATCGTAGTTCAAGAACGGATTCTGTGATTACAATGCCCTCCGACTCAATAAATGTCAAATAAAATCTTCCCTACCATTATTCAATTCACCACGAGTTATAAGTTACTCAGACTTCACCTATTTCCCAAATAGGAACTGTTGACGAGCATCGTGATTAGAACAATTTTTTCGATCAAAACGCCCTCTGACTCAATGGAATTTCAAATTGATATCTTTGTATGAGTCGTTCGTAATTTCTCAGCAAACCAAATCCCAATTCCCCGACTTATTTCACAAGGTACACCCCATATCATAGGAACTTCTTTCTTAGGCAAACATCAAACACCTTTTGTGCATACTTACTTCACCAATGTTTGAGCTAATAAAGGGAACATCAGACTTCCCCGCTTTTCATAAACAACAGCCCAACAATATCATTGTCACGACCCAATTGATGAGCCGTGACGGGAGTCTGACCTCAAGCGACAAAACACCCCTATACCCGTATCTGAAATATATTGATCATCAAAGGCCCATGAATGGCACAAGTAATCTCATAAAAAGGAAACATCAGAACTCTATACAATCTGCATACATATATACAGAATCATGTGGAAAAATAGCGCAAGCCAGCTAGGCTGCTACATATACTGTAAACAAAAGAATACAAGCCGACAAGGCTACATCGTCTGACTAATACATACAACTATCTACAGACCTCTACTGGAATAAAAGTTGTAGAAAGGATGGGACAGGGCCCCATCGTACCCATATGCATACACATCTCAAAAGGGGCATATCAAAACTGACTGTAGCTCTAGATGAATGGAGCGTACTGACCACTGCTAAATCTAGAAGTCCTACTGAGCTGGACCACCTGTCTGTCTCCCTGTACCTGCGGGCATGAACGCAGGCCCCCGAGCAACGGGGAGTCAGTACGATAATGTACTAAGCATGTAAAGCATAAGAGCAACATCATATATATATACACATGGGAATCATGGATAAGATATGAACTCATAATCTGAAATGACTGACTGCATGTACTTGTATGAACTAGAATCTGCATGTACTTGTATGAACTAGTATGTGCATAAATCTGTATGTCTAACAATGCCTCTGTGGACGCATAATATGCATGCTCATGCCTATCAATGAAGGTCATACATCTGTGCATATGACATATATGCGCGTATATGATGCCTGTCTCTTTTCTCATATCATATCGGCCTCTCTGTGGCCATCATCATATACATTGCTGCGATACTTGGAGCCTGATTCTCATATCATCATAATAGTGCACCAGCTGATCAGGTGGTAATGCGTATATAACACCTGCTCCTTTCCATACCCCATATACTTATAATACTTGCGTATATAACGCCTTCTGGTCACGGTTCAACATATATATATATAAATGAATGTAATGTATGAATAAATGTATACATAAAACTGGACCCATGAACAGAAGGAGTAATCACAAAGGGGGTACATGAACATCAAAGATCAAAATACTCCTAATACTTCTAAGAGTAGACTAAAATGAAATCTCGCTTACTCGCTTGTTGGATCACACCATAAGATCATGCCAAAAGAAGAAAAGGATAGCCTTAACATACCTTGACGTATATCAAATCGTCTAACTCCTACTTCTTGACTTGTAAATCTACAATTAATATTACATAGACATCATTAGACTAGGTACTTCACTTGCTAACCTCTTTTAGATGCATAGAGAGCTTAACGAATCATGGACAACATTTTTCTCATAAGCTTAACAACTCTTCAACTTCTCATTCACTTTAATACCAAACATAACCACAATAACAACACTTATATATCAAAATATATTCCAATCCATTCCCAATCATCTCTCCAAATAATCCTAAGCTACCATTTTTTCCTTCATCACTTACCACTTTCACAACTACCCCCTCTTGACTTAGAATCACTAAAACTCTTGATACTCAACTTAAATAGAAAGGTAGAAATCATTTACATACCTTGAGGGGTCAAGAATCCCAAGAATCACTTCACTTTAACTCCCTAAGCTCCACAACTTGAAAAAACCCTAGAAGCAACCTTTCTTCTTCACCATCTCGGGTTTACGAGATCCGGGTCTTGTCAAATCTTCACTAATGTGATGAAAATACTGGGAGGAAATATTTTAGGGTTTCCTAATTTTTGTAAAGAGAAAAATATGAAATGAAGTCGTGACCCACATTTTTATACTTGGAAACCAAAAAGGCTACAGCGGTCCGAATCGACTAGCGGGTCGACGAGCTGGTCGACGGCCTATCGACGTGCTCGTCGACCTGCGCCTTCAGAATGCAGGGCAGCGGAACCTTGTCAACGCCGTACAACAACGGTCCGTCGATCATGACTGGTGTACCCGTACAGCTCAGATCGGAACCTTGTCAACGCCGTACAGCTCAGATCGCGTCGATTCGATTCGTTCAACTTCTAATCCTGTAAATCACCAGGAATACCTGCTGGTACCATTGCACATGGGGTAGGACACTTTCTATCTCCAAAAATCGGGCTCGGGTCTCAATTCCCAAGGCCTACCCAACTACGAAACATAAGTTTTACCACTACGAAAACGAGGGGTGGGGTGTAACATTCTCCCCCCTTAGGAACATTCATCCTCGAATGTTCGAACAATTCTGGGTTTTAAAGAATTTCAGCAGAGTTTCCCTTGTACTTATATCAGTTCGTCCTGTACACAAAAACACAAAATAATCCTCACACGTGTTACACCCCATAGTTTCGTACGTGGAAATTTATAAGTGTTTGACGTTCTTCTCACGACCCAACCCCGTAGGCCGTGACTGGTGCCCGACCTGGACACCCGTATACATATTCTTTAGCTATATGTTCATTTCACAACAAAATCAATATGGATATTATAATGACCAAACCTTGGTCTCAGAACTGTTGCATAAATATTCATAAAAAGGCAAGCCGACAAGGCTGCTACCACAACATGATAATATCTGCAAGCCGGCGAGGCTTCTACAACGATAGAACACACATATTGATAACGTGTGAACACGACCCACACACATGTCCACAGACCTCTAAGAGTTTCAACAATAAAATATGACGGGACAGGGCCCCGTCGTACCCTTAGTCAACATATGCATATATTTAGATAAAAAAGGATCTATACCAAAGTCTGGGCTCCGGAACAACGGAACTCTCCAAGATAGCAGAAGGGAAATCTTAAGCTGGCGGCTCACTAAAGCGAGTATCTGCACCTGCGGGCATGAAACGCAGCCCCCCCCCCTCCCGAAGAAAGGGGGTCAGTACGGAATATGTACCGAGCATGTAAAGCATGAAACACAGTAAATAGGATCATATTTGAGATGAGGAGTACAGAACACGAGTACAATATCCAGAATACCAAGATGCTTGCTTTTGAAACATAAATCGTGCATGTCCGTATCATATATCATACTCAACCCGTTTTGAGACGTAGTAACATAATTAGATAACCATCTTGTACGTATGTATATAGAACATGTCCCGGCCCTATAGTGAGGGACTCGGTAAATAAAATCATACAATCGTCATGCATATATATATATATATATATATATAACGTGTCCCGGCCCTCTAGTAAGGGGCTCGGTGGATAAAGTCAGCATATGCCATCCTGGCCGCCATCACCATATCATCATATCATCATATCATTATGTCATCATATACATATACATATAACTTGTCCCGTGTTATGTCCCGTATTTTCGTGTAAGTGAAAATTGAGAAATAATTAAGATTGTGCCTTATGAAGAAATATTTTTAATTGTGGTGAATATGACGATATTGGTTATAGAATCATTGATGTTAAGACATTGGCAAAGGCCGAGGGTAAATTTGGAATTTCGGAAATTAGTTTCGGGAATTGCAAAACGGGACTTTTAATGAGTTGGGCCAAGAAAGTGAAATAAGAAATGAGGCCCAAACAATTTGAAGGGGGGCCGGCCGCTAGGTTGGCCCAAACCCAATTGTTTAATGTCATGTGCTATGCACATGACTTTCAATATTGGATATATATCACTTTGTAGCTAGTAATTATCTAGAACAAAGAAAAAACATTGGAGAGCACCCATTGAAGGCTCTCGGCCGAACCAAGATAGAAAAAAAAAAAAGTTCTTGGCCTTTGTTTCTAATCCACACACCTAGTCTCTTTTGAATGATTGATGAGTTCGAGGTGCTCTTCGTTGTGGTACAATTAGTTTGACGAAAGGGCGACGTTTGCGGCGAATCGGAATCTTAAGATCAAGGTAAGAAATCTATGTTTTTATGTTATGAAATGGATATATATGTGTTAGTGATTGGATTAGCATGAAGATTGTGGGATGGGGTTGTGTTTGTGCATGGCGTGTGTGTGTAGAAAGGGTGTGTTTGGCCGTGAGCTATACAAGGTGAAGGACATGTGAATTGATCTTTATGTTGTAAATGATTGATTAAAGAATTGAGTTGGCGTTAGAAAATGATTTCGGACGTTATCGGAAAGTGTATACCTTTGGTATATTTGTGTATATCATAGTATATTTATGATACTAAAGACCTTAAATATGATTTATGGTTGATGATAATGAATTCGGAATGAAACGACGCAAGTTAGAATGTTCGTCGTAACTTTTGGTGTTTTGAATGAAATAGGGAAAGTAATGAACTTTGGGGAAGTTTGTATGTGGTTTGGGACTTGTTTGTGGTGTGATTGAATAATTGTGAATGAATGCACTAATGTGGAAATAGATTTGGAATTTTGAAGCTTGAATGTAGAATTACCAACTTATGTAATAAGGTGCAATTTTGAAGTTAGTGTGGTTGATTGTGGTTTGTATTGTGTAATGATGTTTGGGATTGTTGTTGTTGTTGTATTTTGAGCCGAGCCAAGTCTCGGGGATGTTAGATTTATAGGGGAAATGCTGCCGAAATTTCGGTAGCCAAGTATAGCCCCAAAGATGAAAATGCTAACTCTCATGAATAGTAACTGGTAAAAGTGACCATTTGCAGTTTTCGGACGAAACGGGAATCGCGATTTGACGAGCGTGAGGCGCCAACCAGGTATGTAAAGCCTACCTATCCTTCTTTTGGCATGTCCTAGTCATACTAGGTTAAGATCGGAATCTCGGGGGTAACTCTGCTCTTGGAAATCTAGGTTCAAATTGGAGTACTATTCATTCAGCGCAATTGAACCCTTTTTGTTGTATTTGGTTAGAAGAGTGTTCGAACCTCCATAACTTTTGCTGTTGTGTCCGAAACTCTCCGAAACTTTCGTAGATGGCTCTAGGGAGCCTAAAGTCTGTGATTTGTGTCCGCCGCCTCAATTTGACTCGAGGTGGGCCCGCAAGCCCCGAGGCTTCCCTTATTCGGTTTGTTTGGTTCGTTTGCGTCCGCTATGATCAGCGATCGTTTGTTTATGACCCAATGCTGCGTTTGAAACTTCCTATGCCATTAGTGAACGTTTTGTACTTTGAATAATGTGAGGTTTTCGGAAAATGACCTTTAAACACTTTTCTCTAAAGATTTGGCAGTTTGGAACTTCGTACCTTTTTCCCGCAAATTTTGCTTAATCTGATTCCTACTCCGAGCCTTCTGGCGTCGGTATATACCTATATGTAAACTATATGTTGAGTCCGGTAAATTATTTTTGATATGCATATGGTTTTTGCACTACTCTGTTCGTGCTGTCTGCTATGATTTCGTTCGTCGGTACCCGGGCCGACTTTGTGATCGTGCGCGCTATAACATATTCGGGAGTCATGATGTGTTACGGTTTCCGAGGCCTCGCCATAGGGCCGGTTACCGTTTATGGAGTTATGATGTGATATGGCATTTGATATGTTCTGATGATGTGATGTGTGTGTGATATGATGTGTCTGGAGACTGTACGGAGATTTGAAAACTTCTGGAGTTATGATGTGTTGTGGCACCAGCGTCGGGGGGTGACCACGTTCCTAAACCCTATACATGATTTGATTGCATTTGTACGTTCGCCTCCCGCACAGGTTTGCTTTATTTACGTTGACGGTGTGTTTGTTCTTTCTGACTCCAGCTGTGTTTGTGATTTCTGTACCTTCTGCTTTACATACTCAGTACTTCTCCCGTACTGACCCCCGTTTCTTCGGGGGCTGTGTTTCATGCCCGCAGGTACAGAAGCTCGTTTGGGTGGTCCTCCAGTTTAGGCTACTCATTCTGCTGTGTTGGAAAGCTCCCCTTGATCCGGAGCCTACTTTTGGTACATATCTTCTGTTGTATGTGTGTGTTCGGTACATTTGTGGATGAGTGGGTACGGCGGGGCCCTGTCCCGTCATATGTTCATATGTTCTGTTTTGTTTAGAGGCCTGTAGTCAGATTTGTGGGTCGTTGGTCCGGTGTGTTTGTATGTGAGTCTGTTTTGCGTTCTTAAGCGGCCCGTACGCTACTGTGGCCAAGACCGCCTCCGAGTTTGTATGTGTGCGTGTGCATTTGGGCGATGTACATTCCGCCCCTTTCTGATGTGTGTGTGTGCATTTGGGCGACGTATATTCCGCCACCTTTCTGATTTTTATTCGACTAATCTGAACGGGCGACCGCTTGAGATAAGGCTTTGGTAAGCGTTTGTGTGACGTTTGTTGTAAATCTTAAGCTCGGACTACACATGCTGAGTTTGATTGAGTTTGAATACGACGATCGGGTTGTGAGTTTTTTTGGGGTGCCTAAGTAGGGCACCAGTCGCGGCCCACGGGGTTGGGTCGTGACAAAAGTGGTATCAGAGCGGTTTGTCCTAGGAATGTCTACAGGCCGTGTCTGGTAGAGTCTTGTTTATCGATGTGTTGTGCACCACATCTATAAACAGGAAGCTACAGGACATCTAGGATGTTGTGTTACCCTTTCTTGGAATCTTAGATCGTGCGATAAAGCTATACCGTTAGGATGGTTCCTCGCAACGAATTGCTGTGTTCACGGCAAGGCTCCGAAAAGAGTGTTAGCGTCAGTATTTTGGGAAATTATTTCTGACCACCTCCGTGCAGGTGATTGTAGGTTGATGAAAAAAAAAATGAAGAGGACGGCGTCCGACGATGAGGATGGGGGTGCCAAGAAGGCCCCCAGGCTGTCACCGGGGCCGAGCAGGCAGGGCCCCAGTTACTCGATCGAGACGGATCCTTCGGAGGATCCCCCGGAGGATAGCTACGATACGGATCTGTCGGAGGACCCATCTACGATTCCTCCAGAGTCTCCGATCCCTGGAGCAGAGGATCCCGTGGAGGATGGCTATGGTACGGATATCTCGGAGGATCTGGCGATGACCCCTCCGGAGCCTCTTACTTCCGCGGAGGAGGATAGTTATGAGGCAGGCCCATCGGAGCATTCTTCTGGGGTGACGCAGGAGGATATTTTCAAGTATGCACCAGCTCTCATTATTAGGGAGAACCCTGATAGCCTGGCCACCTCGGAGAGTGCTATGGATTTCTCCTGTTCTTGGCCTGGGTCACCAGTGAGCCGGGATTTGTCTGATCGTCCGTATCCCTCCGATTCAGATGCGGCTGATAATGGAGACCGGATAGGTAGGGAGCAGACAGACGTGGATGATAGTGGACATACCTCCCACGGCAGCTCCCCAGGTCAGACCCGATATTGATTATTTATAAATGTATGAGTTTTTTTTTAAATTTCCTATGTGTGTATGATATTTGTAAAACGTTGTTCTATGAAGACGACGGAAATTTAAAGGAATTAGAGACCTAGTGACCCTAGGCAAGGGCGACTAAATGTCCCCACTGTCAGTGTGATTTTGGAAATCCTAGGTGAAAGTAAACAGGAAAGTGCCTCCGATGCCGTTTGAGTGGGGCACGTGTGGTAAGTGTCGACGATGTTATAATTATTATTTGAAGTCATCATCCCTGTGTGGCTGCGATACGACGTGATATGATGTGTATGTGTGTGCATATGTGTTGGCCCTGTGAGGCGTGGTTGGTATTTCTGGTATACAGGTTTCGGATAGCAAGAAATATAGGGGAACCTCTGCCCAAAAAATTTTTTTTTTCCAGAAATATGGAAGTAAAGATGTAGACTAAGTACAAAAGGTCCCGCGATACTCATCGGACTTTAGTTTTCTTCTGTCAGTGGCCGGAGAACACCTTACGGTGACATTTTACCAGATTCCACCGGTTATCTGGAGACGGAACTCGTGGGACGAAGATTTAAATTCGTGGGTTATTCGTAATCATATGTATATGGGTATGAAAGTAAATGTTTGAGATTTAGAAAGGCGACAAGGTAATGGTACGACTTAGCCGAGGGTGGGACCCGCTACGAAAATTTCCGAAAAATTTGCTAAGACATCGTTTGGCCCTAAAATTACGTGACAAAGGTCGTGCGGGGCAATTGACAAAATTATATCAGTCCTAACGCGTCAAAATGCGTGAAAGTTTTGGGGTTAAGCGTGCTCAAGCCAGAGCAATTCTGGGATGGGTGACCCCTGGGAAGTGATGCAAAGTTTTTCATGAGTAAGAGTATGATAGATATAAATGGAAATTTGGGGTAACCAAAAGGTAAATAGAATGTGTGTGGAATAATTAGTGCCCTTTCGGGAGTCGCGCGGAATGAGGCAGACTGAACGGGCAAAAAGAAAAGGGTACAACACCGCTTAGGAAACTGAACGAATTTGAATAACAGCCAGAGATGTTCACCAGTAAGATATGAGTAAATGCATGTGTATGTGTGTATGTGTATGTGTGTATGTGTATGTGTAGGTGTGTGTATGATTTTCATTTGGTGCCATGCGGGTTAAGAGTTGAGTCCCAGCAACTAATGTTGTGATAAATGAAAGGTAAGCAGTGTGAATAAATAGAATCCTTAAAAGAATCGATACGCGAGACGCAAGGTAATTTGTGTGACAACATGGTGAATAAGGTTACGAATAAAGGGAAATTCTCGTGAATTATTGTAGCCTTAATATGAATGATTTGATCCTATATTGACAATCTATCTCTGGTGCTTCTGCACTTCCGATTCCGATGAGGCTCTGCCTAGTACGCCTCTGCATTTCTGAGTTCGACTATGTTCCCGTCCGATGAACCTTTTGTGCGTTTGATTCTGAATCCGTTTCTGTCTGGCACACCTCTGTATGTCTGACTCTGGATATAAATCCGTCTGATATGCTTCGGTACGTTTGATTTTGACCGCACGTGTGTTTGATACACTTCGGTTTGTCTGATCACGACTCTGTATGAAACAATTCTGTATATTTGATTCTGATTTCGGACCTGTTCGATATGCTTCCGTACGTCTGACTTCGATTGTGAATCTGTCTGGCATATCTTCGTGTGTTTGATTCTGACTGCGAACCCGTCTGATACGTTTTCGTACGTTTGACCCTGATCTCAGATTTGTTTGGCACACTTTTGTACCTCTGACTTCGACTACGAATCCGTCCGCCATAGTTGAGTATGTCTGCCTCTGATTATGGATCCGTCCGATATACTTATGCGCGTCCGGCTTTAGTTCTGAATCTGTTTGGCATGAAGTGTTTGATATGAAGTAAAGTGAGATTACGACGATGTGGTAAGGAAACTCAGAAGTGGAACGAAAAATGATATTGACTATGATTTCTGGAAAACGTTCGTCCAGTACAAGAATATAGCGTATGGTTCGGGGATTACATAGGGTATGAGAGAATGTATTATGAAGGTATTTGAGTCAGTGATGTGAAAAATTTGCCCGCTAATGTTGGTAAAGAAGTCGTGTCAGAAAAATCCGTAAAGGACAACTATGAAGAGAACCCTCCCAGAGTAGTGTGACGCCCCATGAGATCAACTTAACATTCGGGGACGAATGTTCTTAAGGGGGGGAGACTGTTATGTCCCGTATTTTCGTGTAAGTGAAAATTGAGAAATAATTAAGATTGTGCCTTATGAAGAAATATTTTTAATTGTGGTGAATATGACGATGTTGGTTATGGAATCATTGATGTTAAGACATTGGGAAAGGCCGAGGGTAAATTTGGAATTTCGGAAATTAGTTTCGGGAATTGCAAAACGGGACTTTTAATGAGTTGGGCCAAGAAAGTGAAACAAGAAATGAGGCCCAAACAATTTGAAGGGGGGCCCGGCCACTAGGTTGGCCCAAACCCACTTGTTTAATGTCATGTGCTATGCACATGACTTTCAATATTGGATATATATCACTTTGTAGCTAGTAATTATCTAGAACAAAGAAAAAAAATTGGAGAGCACCCATTGAAGGCTCTCGGCCGAACCAAGATAGAAAAAAAAAAAAATCTTGGCCTTTGTTTCTAATCCACACATCTAGTCTCTTTTGAATGATTGATGAGTTCGAGGTGCTCTTCGTTGTGGTACAATTAGTTTGACGAAAGGGCGACGTTTGCGGCGAATCGGAATCTTAAGATCAAGGTAAGAAATCTATGTTTTTATGTTATGAAATGGATATATATGTGTTAGTGATTGGATTAGCATGAAGATTGTGGGATGGGGTTGTGTTTGTGCATGGCGTGTGTGTGTAGAAAGGGTGTGTTTGGCCGTGAGCTATACAAGGTGAAGGACATGTGAATTGATCTTTATGTTGTAAATGATTGATTAAAGAATTGAGTTGGCGTTAGAAAATGATTTCGGACGTTATCGGAAAGTGTATACCTTTGGTATATTTGTGTATATCATAGTATATTTATGATACTAAAGACCTTAAATATGATTTATGGTTGATGATAATGAATTCGGAATGAAACGACGCAAGTTAGAATGTTCGTCGTAACTTTTGGTGTTTTGAATGAAATAGGGAAAGTAATGAACTTTGGGGAAGTTTGTATGTGGTTTGGGACTTGTTTGTGGTGTGATTGAATAATTGTGAATGAATGCACTAATGTGGAAATAGATTTGGAATTTTGAAGCTTGAATGTAGAATTACCAACTTATGTAATAAGGTGCAATTTTGAAGTTAGTGTGGTTGATTGTGGTTTGTATTGTGTAATGATGTTTGGGATTGTTGTTGTTGTTGTATTTTGAGCCGAGCCAAGTCTCGGGGATGTTAGATTTATAGGGGAAATGCTGCCGAAATTTCGGTAGCCAAGTATAGCCCCAAAGATGAAAATGCTAACTCTCATGAATAGTAACTGGTAAAAGTGACCATTTGCAGTTTTCGGACGAAACGGGAATCGCGATTTGACGAGCGTGAGGCGCCAACCAGGTATGTAAAGCCTACCTATCCTTCTTTTGGCATGTCCTAGTCATACTAGGTTAAGATCGGAATCTCGGGGGTAACTCTGCTCTTGGAAATCTAGGTTCAAATTGGAGTACTATTCATTCAGCGCAATTGAACCCTTTTTGTTGTATTTGGTTAGAAGAGTGTTCGAACCTCCATAACTTTTGCTGTTGTGTCCGAAACTCTCCGAAACTTTCGTAGATGGCTCTAAGGAGCCTAAAGTCTGTGATTTGTGTCCGCCGCCTCAATTTGACTCGAGGTGGGCCCGCAAGCCCCGAGGCTTCCCTTATTCGGTTTGTTTGGTTCGTTTGCGTCCGCTATGATCAGCGATCGTTTGTTTATGACCCAATGCTGCGTTTGAAACTTCCTATGCCATTAGTGAACGTTTTGTACTTTGAATAATGTGAGGTTTTCGGAAAATGACCTTTAAACACTTTTCTCTAAAGATTTGGCAGTTTGGAACTTCGTACCTTTTTCCCGCAAATTTTGCTTAATCTGATTCCTACTCCGAGCCTTCTGGCGTCGGTATATACCTATATGTAAACTATATGTTGAGTCCGGTAAATTATTTTTGATATGCATATGGTTTCTGCACTACTCTGTTCGTGCTGTCTGCTATGATTTCATTCGTCGGTACCCGGGCCGACTTTGTGATCGTGCGCGCTATAACATATTCGGGAGTCATGATGTGTTACGGTTTCCGAGGCCTCGCCATAGGGCCGGTTACCGTTTATGGAGTTATGATGTGATATGGCATTTGATATGTTCTGATGATGTGATGTGTGTGTGATATGATGTGTCTGGAGACTGTACGGAGATTTGAAAACTTCTGGAGTTATGATGTGTTGTGGCACCAGCGTCGGGGGGTGACCACGTTCCTAAACCCTATACATGATTTGATTGCATTTGTACGTTCGCCTCCCGCACAGGTTTGCTTTATTTACGTTGACGGTGTGTTTGTTCTTTCTGACTCCAGCTGTGTTTGTGATTTCTGTACCTTCTGCTTTACATACTCAGTACTTCTCCCGTACTGACCCCCGTTTCTTCGGGGGCTGTGTTTCATGCCCGCAGGTACAGAAGCTCGTTTGGGTGGTCCTCCAGTTTAGGCTACTCATTCTGCTGTGTTGGAAAGCTCCCCTTGATCCGGAGCCTACTTTTGGTACATATCTTCTGTTGTATGTGTGTGTTCGGTACATTTGTGGATGAGTGGGTACGGCAGGGCCCTGTCCCGTCATATGTTCATATGTTCTGTTTTGTTTAGAGGCCTGTAGTCAGATTTGTGGGTCGTGGGTCCGGTGTGTTTGTATGTGAGTCTGTTTTGCGTTCTTAAGCGGCCCGTACGCTACTGTGGCCAAGACGGCCTCTGAGTTTGTATGTGTGTGTGTGCATTTGGGCGATGTACATTCCGCCCCTTTCTGATGTGTGTGTGTGCATTTGGGCGACGTATATTCCGCCACCTTTCTGATTTTTATTCGACTAATCTGAACGGGCGACCGCTTGAGATAAGGGTTTGGTAAGCGTTTGTGTGACGTTTGTTGTAAATCTTAAGCTCGGACTACACATGCTGAGTTTGATTGAGTTTGAATACGATGATCGGGTTGTGAGTTTGTTTGGGGTGCCTAAGTAGGGCACCAGTCGCGGCCCACGGGGTTGGGTCGTGACATCCCGGCCCTCTAGTGAGGGACTCGGTGAACAATGCAGTGAAGCTGTGCATGAAAACATACCCGGCCCGGGACTCGGTGAAAGATACATCGAGGTATGCACGAGTAGAGTAGTGAGAACCACATGCAATTAAAAATGTTTATAAGGACTCAGTAGAATAGTCAATGCGAATCATCGTTCGCAATTTCAATAATAGTCATATCATTTACCTTTCAGATGTCCCTGTGGACTATATCAAAATGGAACTTTAAAATCATGTATACATATCAATATATATGAAGCAAAACATAAATTGTGTGAATCAAGGTCAATAGCCATCCAGGTGGCTCTAGGAATAGGAATTTCCTTTGGAATCGTATATATGTCGTATATTCATTTCACAACGATCATGCCAAAAAGAAAGAAAGGTTAGCCTCACATACCTTTAGCGCTTATTTGTCACACAATATGTATACGCTGCCCAATAATACTTCAACCTATATTAAGACACCAACAACTACGGTTAAGCTACGGGAAGATTTAAAACGTATTCTAACGTTAGTAACTCCTTTCTAGATGTTTAGACGACATTTTCTCTTGTAGTCAAACCAACTACATACAACCAATCCCACATCAATAATTATACGTTCAATACCAATCCGGACAGCCCACATAACATTCCAAACAGTCAGCATTCACAACATTCAATTGCGATTCACATACGGCTACTACATTCTCAAGTTATTCATAATAGTTTGTAGCCTTAACGTTTGCATGTACCAACTTTATAACAGCCCATCCAAAATGAAACATAATGCATAACCTTAATTATCAGTAATATTCCAAGCTCAATAAGAACCACAATAATGTGTCAAAACAGTCCGTACATTACAACACCCAATAATAGTCTACATGCGATTATGACACGTCCAATTTATTCTTGTTAGTCTATAGTCATAACATTTCGTCGAAACGATTCTATAACATCCCAACCACTATGAAAACATTATGTATATTCTTAACTATAATTAGGTTTTCCAACTTAGCCAAAACAACACGTCCAAAACAGTCCCTAACCAACAACACGTCCAAAACAGTCCCTAACTGACAACATAACAATGTTCGGAATTCTTGCAAACGTTTACGAACATACTAAGCAAACCACATATGATTCTTACACATTATTTCATGTCTTATTTTCATATAATTTCTGTAAGTTATGACCAGCAATCACATGACAACTACATTAATAATTCATACGCAACTAAGCTACATCGTCATCTCTATAATCCTTACAACAACTCACAAACGACTTTAGTTCCAACTCCAACCATTAAACACCTTTATTTCCATCATAAAATTCATGAACATAACAATCAAAATATCAAGTAAATTCAGTTCACTAACTTCCACACAAAACAGTCCACTACATGGCTTAACCATGCTTCAACATCACACACATAAAATCATAGATTCAATTTATTTTCATACTAACACAACTTCACCTTTAACCTTCCAATTCTTTTCATTCTTTTTACCATGAAATCTATGATAGAACCAACCATAATTACTAAAGAAAATCAGTCCATCAATTCCACCAAAACAATCCCTACGGCCACATAATCATTCCAACACCAACATTCATGATTTCATGCATGCAATTCATGTTCACCAAGTTACAACCGTACTTCAACATCAACACATATAACTCCATAGTTACTATGATGTTATAACATCAAAACACATCATTTCATGCATACAACATATATTTACACATCTACATCACCCTTAATACATGAAAAAGAAAGTTAGATCTTACCTTGACAACTTGACCTCTCAACTTTACTAGAGTTTGTGAATTTAAATGATAATGGTTCTTGTTGCTCCAATGACTATCTTCACGTTTCTAGGGACCTTCTAAAGGGTTTAAATGCTTGAAGAAATTATTTTTTTATCAACACACAAAGAGCTCCAAAATCAGCCCTTTGGCCGTGAGCTTTCTCTCTCCCTCTCTAGGGTTTTCTAGTTTTCTTTCTTTGTGTTGTGAAGTTGAAATGAATTGTAATGGATGATTCCTTAGTAATTATTTGGTTAATTTATGATGCCTACAAGTTGGACACATTCTCCACTCATGACATTGAGTCACTCAATTAACTTTACACTAAAATTCAATTCTTTTCTCTAAACTTTCGGCTGAACTTCCCTCTTTGTTTCCTTTCTTCTTCTTTCCATTTAATTGTTTACAAGACAATTGCATGTGTAGTGGATGATTCATACACTAACCTTGTCCATTGCAATCATACAAAGATGAATGGTCAATATTTAAATGTGCAATTACTCATCCAACTTGTATGCCTTCATAAAATAATGCATGCTTTCATAAAGTAATAGATGCCTTCAATATTCAAATGCATGCCTCACATGGATGCCTTATTTTCATCCACCTTGGCCGAAATTAACACCTTTATTCCTTTCAATTTGGTTGTCCACAATACCATGAAAGTGTAGTGGACGAATCAACATTAAATGCATATTTGTATGTCTTCCATAATAGCCTTATTTTAGATGACTTTGAGTCATCTTTTGGACATGGCATGTTAATGTTCATATTGACTCATTGTTGCCACTAATTTTTACTTAACACCACAATTAAGTAGTCCCTAATTTCAAACAACATTCTTATATTAAGTAAAATTTATAACTGATTAGTTCTAGTTTAGAAATTAAAAATCCGAGATTTCTATCTCACGTCGATTCCTTTGCGAATAAATCGATGTATAAAATATGGGGTCTAACATTCTCCCCCCCTTTAGAACATTCGTCCTCGAATGTTGAATTGGTCCCGTAAGGTCCTATAAATATTTTTTTTTGGAAAAGTTTCCCTTATATTCACCGCCTCAAAATACATCACCCTAAACTCATAGTGTCCGCATCAGCTCCTAAATGCAGTCTTCGGAATATCTGCCTCCCTTACCGGCACTGACTGAAAAGTCTGCGCCTCTGCCTTTAGGTCGTGTACCCGTACCAGATGATAAATATAACCCTTTTTGACCATCTTCCTTGCCTTGAAGTGTGAAATAAACTTACCCCTCGGCGATGTTGTATTTCCCATCCACTCTATAATGGGCTCTCCTAGGAACTGAAATCGGACTATCTTGCCTCTACAATCAACATTAGCATAACAAGAAGCTAACCAATCCATACCCATAATAACATCAAACTCAGTTATATCTAGCTTTATCAATTCTGCCTTGGTGCAACGACTATATATGTTCACCGAACAGTCTCTATATACTTGTCTTGCTATAACAAGGTCTCCTACTGGTGTAGCTACCTCAAATGGTTCTGTCGATTCAGGTTTTATCCCAATTCTACTAGCAACAAGTGGGGAAATATACGATAATATGGAGCTTGGGTCTATCAATGCATACACATCTCGTGAGAAAATCGATAGCATACCTGTAATCACATTAGGTAACGCCTCCTGATCCTGTCTAGTAGTCAAAGCATATATGCGGTTCGAAGGACCGCTAGAACTAGAAGCTCCACCACGCCCTCTACCACGGCCTGCTGGTACCTGGAAACCCTGCTCCATAGGGCGCATAGCCACAGAAGAAGATGAACATGCAACTGACCCAATAGGCTAAGCTGTATCACCTGGATTACCCACATTGGGACACTCTCTCATAATATGGCCTTGACGGCCACAAGAAAAACAAGCGCCAGTAGCGAGACGGCACTCCCCCAGATGGAGCCTGCCGAACCGAGAGCACCGAGGCATAGATGGTCTTTTTTGGCTCAAACCTATGCTTGACTGCGAACCCGAAGCCCTGGAGCTCTGACCGGCCCCTGAATATCCGGCGCTATCGAATTCCCTACCCTTGAACTGTGGGGGTGCACTTTGGGATGGCTGAGAAGGATACCTAGTATACTGGTGAGGCTCCCAGCCTCGCAACTCACCAGAGTAACAAGTCGATCTAGCCCTCTTGGGCTGGCCCCCGTCATGACCTCTGTCGGGCTGACGCCCTCCGTGTCGATCCTCCATCCCCTGTGCATACGCCTGTACCCAAGCAATATCCATCCCTGGCCGGGAGGCCATTAACATACAGCTATCAACCAAATAACGATCCAACCCCACCACATATCGATGCATCCAATCGGTCATGTTAGCTACAATAGTGGGTGCATATCTGGCCAACGAATCAAACTCAAGATTATAATCCCGAACACTCCTGCCATTCTGCCTCAGACGCAAGAATCTATCAACTCTAGCTCCCCGCATATCTGGAGGCAGAAAATGGCCAAGGAAGGCCTCAACAAACTCGTCCCACACTGCTGGAGGCGCATCCGTTCCCCTAGACAGCTTCCACGACTCATACCAGTTGACAGCTACATCCCGCAGTCGATATGACGCTAACTCAACCTACTCGGTCTCAGAAGCCTTAATTATCCTCAGCGTACGCTGCATCTGCCGGATGAACTCCTGTGGGTCATCCTCGGGCTTTGATACGAAAAACTCTGGAGTATTGCAGCTTAGAAAGTCACGGGCTCTCAGACTATCATGTCTATCTATCTGGTCAACCCCTAGTCCTTGCCTGCGAGTCTGTCCCGCCACTAATCTAGTCAACAACTAAACCGCATCCCTCATAGCTCTATCTTCCGCCCCTGGCTGAGGAGCTGAAGGCTTAGGTGCTGGGTCCTCTGTAACTGGCGGTGGAGCCGCCCCTGCCCCGGAGCTGTCATTGTCCTAGGTTCCTCTGGAGGTGACGATGTAGCAGAACTTGTGGGCTGGAACCCAACCCCAGGCATGGACTGGGCACGAGCTCTGGTAACTCTCTGTGTCTGGCTAGTATTCCCTGCCATCGATTTACCTTTCTGGGCAGCTGTAGCTTTCTTCGGAGGCATAGCTGTAAACGTGATTGTCTATTAGAAAAAGATCACCCTAATAATATAGCTCTATAGCACGATCTAGGATAAGAAGGAAGGATGACATCCTAAATGTCTTGTAGCCCCTTGTATATAGATGTGGTGCACAACACACCGATAAACAAAAGTCTACTAGACACGGTCTGTAGACACTCCGAGGACGAACTGCTCTGATACTCCTTTTGTCACGATCCAACCCCGTAGGCCGTGACTAGTGCCTGACCTGGACACCCGTATACATACTCTTTAGCTATATGTTCATTTCACAACAAACTCAATATGGATATTATAACGACCAAACCTTGGTCTCAGAACTGTTGCATAAATATTCATAAAAAGGCAAGCCGACAAGGCTGCTACCACAACATGATAATATCTGCAAGCCGGCGAGGCTGCTACAACGATAGAACACACATATTGATAACGTCTGAACACGACCCACACACATGTCCAAAGACCTCTAAGAGTTTCAACAATAAAATATGACGGGACAGGGCCCCGTCGTACCCTTAGTCAACATATGCATATATTTAGATAAAAAAGGATCTATACCAAAGTCTGGGCTCCGGAACAACGGAACTCTCCAAGATAGCAGAAGGGAAATCTTAAGCTGGCGGCTCACCAAAGCGAGTATCTGCACCTGCGGGCATGAAACGCTGCCCCCCCCCCCCCCCCCGAAGAAAGGGGGTCAGTACGGAATATGTACCGAGCATGTATAGCATGAAACACAGTAAATAGGATCATATTTGAAATGAGGAGTACAGAACACGAGTACAATATCCAGAATACCAAGATGCTTGCTTTTGAAACATAAATCGTGCATGTCCGTATCATATATCATACTCAACCCGTTTTGAGACGTAGTAACATAATTAGATAACCATCTTGTACGTATGTATATAGAACATGTCCCGTCCCTATAGTGAGGGACTCGGTAAATAAAATCATATCATCATCATGCATATATATATATATATATATATATAACGTGTCCCGGCCCTCTAGTAAGGGGCTCAGTGGATAAAGTCATCATATGCCATCCTGGCCGCCATCACCATATCATCATATCATTATGTCATCATATCATCTTATACATATACATATAAGGTGTCCTGGCCCTCTAGTGAGGGACTCGGTGAACAATGCAGTGAAGCTGTGCACGAAAACATACCCGGCCCGGGAGTCGGTGAAAGATACATCGAGGTATGCACGAGTAGAGTAGTGAGAACCATATGCAATTAAAAATGTTTTTAAGGACTCAATAGAATAGTCAATGCGAATCATCGTTCGCAATTTCAATAATAGTCATATCATTTACCTTTCGGATGTCCCTGTGGACTATATCAAAATGGAACTTTAAAATCATGTGTACATATCAATATATATGAAGCAAAACATAAATTATGTGAATCAAGGTCAACAGCCATCCTAGTGGTTCTAGGAATAGGAATTTCCTTTGGAATCGTAAATATGTCGTATATTCATTTCACAACGATCATGCCAAAAGGAAAGAAGGGTTAGCTTCACATACCTTTAGCGCTTATTTGTCACACAATATGTATACGCTGCCCAATAATACTTCAACCTATATTAAGACGCCAACAACTACGGTTAAGCTACGGGAAGATTTAAAACGTATTCTAACGTTAGTAACTCTTTTCTAGATGTTTAGACAACATTTTCTCTTGTAGTCAAACCAACTACATACAACCAATCCCACATCAATAATTATACGTTCAATACCAATCCGGACAGCCCACATAACATTCCAAACAGTCCGCATTCACAACATTCAATCGCGATTCACATACGGCTACTACATTCTCAAGTTATTCGTAATAGTTTGTAGCCTTAACGTTTGCATGTAACAACTTTATAACAGCCTATCCAACATACAACATAATGCATAACCTTAATTATCAGTAATCTTCCAAGCTCAATAAGAACCACAATAATGTGTCAAAACAGTCCGTACATTACAACACCCAATAATAGTCTACATGCGATTATGACACGTCCAATTTATTCTTGTTAGTCTATAGTCATAACATTTCGTCGAAATGATTCTATAACATCCCAACCACTATGACAACATGATGTACATTCTTAACTATAATTAGATTTTCAAAATCAGCCAAAACAACACGTCCATAACAGTCCCTAACCAACAACACGTCCAAAACAGTCCCTAACCGACAACATAACAATGTTCGGAATTCTTGTAAACGTTTACGAACATACTATGAAAACCACATATGATTCTTAAACATTATTTCATGTCTTATTTTCATATAATTTCAGTAATTTATGACCAGCAATCACATGACAACTACATCATCAATTCATACGCAACTAAGTTACATCGTCATCTCTATAATCCTTACAACAACTCACAAACGACTTTAGTTCCAACTCCAACCATTAAACACCTTTATTTACATCATAAAATTCATGACAATAACAATAAAAATATCAAGTAAAATCAGTTCTCTAACTTCCAGACAAAACAGTCAACTACATGGCTTACCCATGCTTCAACATCACACACATAAAATCATAGATTCAATTTATTTTCATACTAACACAACTTCACCTTTAACCTTCCAATTCTTTTCATTCTTTTTACCATGAAATCTATGATAGAAACAACCATAATTACTAAAGAAAATCAGTCCACCAATTCCACCAAAACAGTCCCTACGGCCACATAATCATTCCAAACCAACATTCATGATTTCAAGCATGCAATTCATGTTCACTAAGTTACAACCGTACTTCAACATCAACACATATAACTCCATGGTTACTATCATGTTCTAACATCAACACACATCATTTCATGCATACAACATATATTTACACATCTACATCACCCATAATACATGAAAAAGAAAGTTAGATCTTACCTTGACAACTTGACCTCTCAACTTGACTAGAGTTTGTGAATTGAAATTATAATAGTTCTTGTTGCTCCAATGACTATCTTCACGTTTCTAGGGACCTTCTAAAGGGTTGAAATGCTTGAAGAAATTATTTTTTTATCAACACACAAAGAGCTCCATAATCAGCCCTTTGGCCGTGAGCTTTCTCTCTCCCTCTCTAGGGTTTTCTAGTTTTCTTTCTTTGTGTTGTGAAGTTGAAATGAATTGTAATGGCTGATTCCTTAGTCATTATTTGGTTAAATTATGATGCCTACAAGTTGGATACAGGCTCCACTCATGACATTGAGTCACTCAATTAACTTTACACTAAAATTCAATTCTTTTCTCTGAACTTTCGGCTGAACTTCCCTCTTTGTTTCCTTTCTTCTTCTTTCCATTTAATTGTTTACAAGACAATTGCATGTGTAGTGGATGATTCATACACTAACCTTGTCCATTGCAATCATACAAAGATGAATGGTCAATATTTAAATGTGCAATTACTCATCCAACTTGTATGCCTTCATAAAATAATGCATGCTTTCATAAAGTAATAGATGCCTTCAATATTCAAATGCATGCCTCACATGGATGCCTTATTTTCATCCACCTTGGCCGAAATTCACACCTCTATTCCTTTCAATTTGGTTGTCCACAATACCATGAAAGTGTAGTGGACGAATCAACATTAAATGCATATTTGTATGTCTTCCATAATAGCCTTATTTTAGATGACTTTGAGTCATCTTTTGGACATGGCATGTTAATGTTCATATTGACTCATTGTTGCCACTAATTTTTACTTAACACCACAATTAAGTAGTCCCTAATTTCCAACAACATTCTTATACTAAGTAAAATTTATAACCGATTAGTTCTAGTTTAGAAATTAAAAATCCGAGATTTCTATCTCACGTCAATTCCTTTTCGAATACCTCGACGTATAAAATACGGGGTCTAACAATTCTATGTATAGATACTGGATTCCCTTCACGGATGTATGATATTATACAAAGTAATCCTATGGTCATGACGGTTTACGTTCATATAATAAGCTATGGGAAACTCCGGGACCCAGCAAATCGAAGAAAATAAATTTGTCGAAAGTTTGGAAAAAGTTGACAGAATTTTGGGTCAACTTTGGAGGGGTATATCTCCTAGTGTATGGAGAGTTTTAAGGTGTTTTGAAAAGCCTAAAATGAATTTTGTCGAGTCTAATTTTCAACGCAACAAACCGTTCGTCGATAGGACATCGGAGTAGAGAATTATTTACGTTACAAGTTCTGGTGACCGAGCAGAAACGCGTGCTACAGTAACCGGCCTGCTACAGTACTGCTACTATGACCCGGCCCGAATTAAAACTAATATAAAAGGGGCTTGCCCCCTCTTTTTTCAGCCAAAATCTCTTCCAAACAATTCCAAAATTCTCTAGAAAGTGCCCCAACTCTCAAACCTAAATATCAGGCGTAAATCAACTATAATTCCCGATTTTCGATTCAGGCAACGTATAGTTGCGAGTATAGAATCATATAGCGACGCGTGCGGTTCAAGTTTAAGGTGGAAAATTTAAGATATAGAGATATTAGCAGGAGCAAGGTATGAGTCTCCTATTATTAATGTTAATTTTGGTTTATTTACGGAGATAAAACTATCAAATAGCTATATAATAGTTTTGTTGGTGGAAATATAGGATAAACCCCATATGGGTTGTTTATGGAGTATTTTTGGTGTTGCGAATATTATGATTAATGTTGGTATTGATGTTGTTCTTGTTGGTTGCTAGATTACGATTTTGGGCTAGGCATATAAACAGGGGAGATGCTGCCGAAATTTTGGCAGTTTTTAAAAAGCCTTATTGGAAGGACTAAGACAAGCATATAAAAGTGAGTCTAACAATATTATAAATTTTCTTTAATATAGATTTACGAGCCTGGGAGGACAAGCGTTGAGTAGTTAAAGTTAAGGCGACTAAAAAGGTATGTTAAGGCTTGCCCATTTCTTTCAAAGGCATGATTCCTATGTTATTATTCCATAAATGTTTCTAGAACCTCCTTGTTTTCAAAAGCTAGAAGTCGTGACTCTTAAAGCTTCTTATGACGTTAAATGAAAAAATTTCTATGATGATTGTGACGATGATGATTCTCTTCTAGAAACTCCGAAGTTATGATTTGAGAGCATTATGAGATTATTGAGCCATTCCATGTGTCTCTTGATAGTACTTATTGTTGATGGTCTCACCTCATGTTACTCGTTCCCTCGAGGTAAGATATAGCAAAGATAATGATTCTATTTTCAACGCTATCTAAGTTAATGATTCTCGAGACTTCCAGGACATTATCGATTTCATCTTACGACAGTTGGCTTTTCAAGGAATGATATAGTGACGATGGTAATGCTAATGATGGCGTTGATTTCATTGATGTATTTTTATGTGTATGTATGTATGTATGTATGTATGTATGTATGCATTGCATCCCACTGATCAGCTGGGGATAAACCACGGCTATATGGCCGGGCAAGATAATACCGCACCTATATGGCCGGGCAAGATAACACCGCGCCTATATGGCCGGGCAAGATAGCACCGCGCCTATATGGATGGGCAAGATAACACCGCGCCTATATGGTCGGGCAAGATAACACCGCGCCTATATGGCCGGGCAAGATAACATCGCGCATATATGGCCGGGCAAGATAACACCGCGCCTATATGATCGGGCAAGATAACACCGCGCCTATATGGCCGGGCAAGATAACACCAGGCCTATATGGCCGGGCAAATAACACCGAGTCCCGAAAGGGTCGTGTACGGATAAGACAGAAGTATGCATAGTAAATGTATGTCAATGCATGTTTGTGTATATTATGTATGGATGTGTATGAAATGTTTTTCCTGTAGACGAGTAGTTTACATGATAGAGATCTTAAGAAGAACACGAGGTATAATTACTTACTTTATCTTATGTTATCTTCATTCTGATATCGTACTACTATTCACGCCTTACATACTAAGTACATTTCTTGTACTGACGTCCCTTCTTGTGGACGCTGCATTCATGCCCGCAATTGTAGATAGACGAGACAAGGATCTTTCATCGTAGGCTGCCTTCAGGTACCAGTTTTGATTGGTGAGCTCCACTTCTTCCTGGAGCATTGCCGACTCTGAGTTGCATATGTTTTTTTTTTTTGTGACAAGAGGGTATGTTGGGGGCCCTATCCCGACTAATATACTTCAGTCGTGTTCATAGAGGCTTTGCAGACAGTTGTTGTGTACAACTTAGTCATAGTGGGACAATAGTAATGTCAGCATCATGGGTCTATTGTAAATTTACTTATGCATGATATTATGTTCATATTTAGCCTCTTGATCTTATTGTTTCCATTTGAGACATGAATGATGTAAGTTATAAGTTGGTTCGCTCGGTTCCTGTAAGGTATCGGGTGCCAATCACGCCTTACCAAGGGTGGGGTGTGACAACAGGGCCACACACTACAACACATAATACCATGGCCTGAAACGACCAAATCATGATAACTGAAATGAAAACAATACCTGGGGGAAGTGATATCTCCGACTGCACCTCCTGTACTGCTGGGATTGCGGGTACTTAATCTTCATCACTTCTTCCGCTTCCCAAGTCACTTCTTCAACATTCTTATTTTTCCACAAGACATTAATGGAGGCTACATCTTTGGTTCGCAACCGATGGACCTGCCTGTCCAACATAGCCACCGGAATCTCTTCGTACGATAACTGCTCGGTCACCTGGACATCATTCAATGGTACAATTCTTGAAGGATCTCTGATACACTTACGAAGCATTGATACATGAAATACTAGATGTACCGATTCTAACTCAGAAGACAATTCTAATTCATATGCAACTGTACCCATTACACGAATGATCTTATATGGCCCAATATATCGAGGGCTCAGCTTAACCTTCTTACCAAACCTCATCACTCCCTTCATAGGAGAATCTTTCAGGAACACCTAGTCGCCCATTTTGAACTCTAGCTTACATCGCCGATTATCCGCACAAGATTTCTGTCGACTCTGGGCTATTAGCAACCTCTCTCTAATTACCTTCACCTTATCAACTGCTTGCTGAATTATGTCTGGGCCTAGCAACTAATTCTCCCCAATATCAAACCATCCTATGGGCGATCTACACCTCCGCCCATATAAGGCCTCATAAGGAGCCATTTGAATACTGGAATGGTAACTGTTGTTATATGCGAACTCGATAAGAGCCAAATGATCCTCCCAATTGCCCTAAAAGTCAAGCACACAAGCTCTGAGCATATCCTCAAGGGTCTGTACAGTACGCTCTGCTTGTCTATCTGTCTTGGGGTAGAATGATGTGCTAAGACTCACCTGAGTCCCCAATCCCTGCTGAAAAGACTTCCAGAATCTGGCTGTGAGCTGCAATCCCCTATCTGAAATAATGCTGAAGGGACACCATGGAGTCGTACAATCCCCTTAAGATAAAGCTTTGCATAATCCTCGGCTGCATAAGTAGTTTTGAAAGGCAGAAAGTGAGCTGACTTTGTGGGCCTATCAACTATGACCCATATCAAATCACACTTCCGCTGAGTACGGGGAAACCCTGTAATAAAGTCAATATTAATTACCTCCCACTTCCATGTCGGGATCTCCAGAGCTTGCAATAGACCTCTAGGCTTCTGGTCTTCTATTTTGACCTGCTGACAATTTCAACACAGAGCGACAAATTTGGCTATATCTCTTTTCATACCATCCCACCAATAAACTCCCTTGAGAACATGGTACATCTTTGTTGAGTCTGGATGAATAGAATAACGGGAGTAATGTGCCTCCCCCATAACCTGCTGACGGAGTCTTGCAACACTAGGGACACACAATCTACCTCGATATCTGAGTATTCCATCACCTGTGATCACAAAGGGTGTCTTTTCTTTCTGAGGTGCTGTATCTCGGTAATGAACTAGAGCAGGATCTTCGTACTGATGCTCCTTTATCTCAACTACCAGGGATGCTGCTGCTCTGTCTTGAACAATAACCCCTGCATCACTTGAATCTATCAATCGAACCCCAAGGCTAGCTAATCGATGAACCTCACGAACTATTTCTCTTCTCTCTAGCGACACGTGCAACAAGCTACCCATAGATTTATGACTGAGAGCATTGGCTACTACATTAGCCTTCCTGGGATGATACAGAATATCTACATCATAATCTTTTAACCTCTCCAACCATCGCCTCTGACGCAAGTTCAAATCCTTCGGCGTAAAGATGTACTGGAGTAAAGACTGGAGACTTTTATGATCAGTATAGATATTAACATGGACACCGTATAATTAGTGCCTCCATATCTTCAAGGCATGAATCACTGCTGCTAACTCAAGATCATGCGTTAGATAATTCTTCTCGTGCTTCTTCAACTGTCTAGAAGCATAAGCAACAACCTTACCATGCTGCATCAATACACAGCCAATCCAACACCTGAAGCATCAAAATATACCACATAGCCATCTGCTCCTTCTGGAAGAGTCAAAACTGGTGCTGAAGTTAGCTTATCCTTCAACGTCTGAAAACTCTGCTCACAAGCATCTGTCCATTGGAACTTAGCTGATTTCTGAGTCAATTTGATCAATGGGGCTGAAAGAGAGGAAAATTCTTCTACAAACCTTTTATAGTAACCTGCCAAGCCTAAGAAATGACGTATCTCCGTTGGTGCCGTGGGCCTTGGCCAATTCTTCACAGCCTCAATCTTTTGGGCATCCACTCTAACGCCTTCCTTCGAAATAATGTGACCCAGAAAAGCCACAGAGTTCAACCAGAACTCAACTTAGAAAACTTGCATACCACTCTTTACCTCGAAGAATTCCAAGCACTGTCCGCAGATGTTCTACATGATCAGCCTCTAACGGCGAATAAACCAAAATATCATCTATTAACACAATTACGAACAAATCTAGAAAGGGTCTGAATACACGATTAATCAAATCCATGAATACGGCTGGGGCATTAGTTAGCCCGAACGACATACACGTAACTCATAGTGGCCATATCTAGTCCGGAATGTTGTCTTTGGAATGTCTTCTTCCTTCACCCTAACCTGGTGGTATTCTAACCTCAAGTCTATCTTTGAGAAATATTTGGCGCCTTGCAACTGATCAAATAAATCATCAATCCTCGGGAGCGGATACTTATTCTTTACAGTCACTTTATTAAACTACTTATAATCGATACACATTCGCAAGGAGCCATCCTTCTTTCTTACAATTAACACTAGGCTCCCCATTGCGATGCAGTAGGCCTAATAAAGCCCTTCTCAAGCAAATCTTTCAACTGCTCCTTCAATTCCTTCAACTCCGTAAGTGCCATCCTATAAGGAGGAATAGCTATTAGCTGAGTGTCTGGCAATAGGTCAATAGCAAAATCGATCTCCCTCTCTAGGGGAACGACTGGAAGCTCATCTGGAAACACTTCTGGGAACTCATTAACCACAGGGACAAACTGAAGAGTCGGCGACTCTGCTTGCACATCTTGAACTCGAACTAGATGAAAAATATACCCTTTTCTGATCATCTTCTCTGCCTTAAGGTAGGAAATAAACCTACCTCTAGGTAAAGCAGCATTGCCCTTCCACTCTAGGACTAGCTCGCCTGGAAACTGAAATCGAACAATCTTTGATCTACAATCAACATTAGTATAACAAGAAGCCAACCAGTTCATGCCCATAATAATATCAAAATCAATCATATCTAAGTCAATCAAATCTGCCACGGTGTGGCGATCATAAACTATAACAACACAGTCCCGGTATACTCGCCTAGCTATAACCGGATCACTGACTAGAATGGACACCTCGAAATGTTTGATCAACCAAGGCTCTACCCCAAACTTGCTAGCAACAAATGGTGTAACATATGATAAGGTGGAACCAGGATCAATCAGTGCATAAACATCATCGGAGGAAACTGATAATACACCTGTAAGAACATCAGGAGAGGTCTCGCAGTCCTGTCTACTAGAAAATGCATACACGCGGTACTGAGGACGGCTCGAGCTGGACGCTCCACTCCTCCCTCTACCTCGCCCTGCTGGAATCTGAAAAACATGCCCTGAAGGGCGTACTACAGAAGAAGAGCCAGCCACAGACCCTGTAGGCTGAATCAAACCAGTATCAATCCTCATCAGGCACTCCCTTATCCTGTGGCCTAGCTGGCCACAAGCATAACAACCATCTGATCCCAGTCGACACTGACCGGCGTGTAACTTAACAAAGAAATCTATTCCTAAGTGCTTTAGAGATACTCGTATCTTTTGCTTCGTGTGTACATTCAGGCATAGTTTATGTCTATAGGTCTAGAGTTCAGAATGGTATCTCGCGAGTCTTTCATGCATTTATATATATGTACAGCTTTTTTTGACACCGAGTTGTACTATAGTTGGCCGAGTACAGCACGTGGATGTGCACACCACTGTAGTGGGTACGTTATGATGTTAACCCAAATGCGAGATGATATGATATATTGATCGGACTACACGTTCCGCAGCACTAACATTTATGGATCGGGCTATACGTTCCACAACACTAACAGTTATATAATGATATATGTATATGATTCTTTTGAAAGAAAGCATGCATATCACACTCCCTCAGAGGAACTTTTAGTTATACAGAGTTATAGAGACACTTCTAGATATACAGTTACACAGATATATTCAGATATACAAATTAACTCTTATGTCTCAGATTCCTTTCATGATTCTTACGTATGTACTGTTTTCATGCCTTATATACTCGGTACATCATTCGTACTGACTCCCCTATTATTTGGGGGGGGTGCATTTCATGCCCGTAAGTTCTGAATTACAAGTTGGTGATTCATCTATTAGGATGTTAGCTCAGCGGATGAGGTTAATGCACTCCATTTGTTCCGGAGATGCCATGAGTTAACATGGTCTGATGTATATATATATATATATCTACGCATGCACATGTGTATGGGTGTGGTGGGTCCCTATCTCGGCCACTTTGTGTTATGTCAGTAGAGGCTTGTAGACAGTTATGTATTGTCAGATGATACTCAGATGTGTGGTTTCACATATTGTCACAAGTGGTTATGATAGCCCTATCGGCTTATGCAGTCTGTTTAGCATATTCATACAGATGAGTCTTTCAGATTACTTAATACACGTATGTTCCTTATGAGTTCATCAAAAGTCATATGATGGCCGTATTGGCGCACCTATGTTTATGTTGATGTTACAAATACATGTTAGGCAGTACTCTGCTAGTACAGTTAGGTACCCATCGTGGCCCTTCTAGTTTGGGTCGTGATAAAAGTGGTATTAGAGCGGTTCTGTCCTAGGGTTATCTACAAGCCGTGTCTAGTAGATTCTTATTTATGAGTGTGTTATGCACCATACTTATAAATAGGAGGTTGTAGGATACTTAGGATGGTTACCTTCTTTTCTATTCTAGATCGTGTGATAGAGCTAAGTCATAAGATATAATATTTCGAGTCCTAACCCTGATTGCTTTGTAGTTGTGAGATGGTTTCTATGGGGAAGAAGGCTGATCGTCCAGGGGCTTCCAGAGTTAGTCATTCTTACAATACAGACACATAGGAGAATGTGCTCTCTATCGAGACAGATCTATCGGAATTTATGTCCTCCATAGAGACAGATCTGTCTGAGATCCAGGGGGAACCCACTGAACAGGTAAAAGATAGACAAGTATTGGGAAAGGACTATTTGTGTAATCCCAGAGTGACGGTATTCACAAAATGAGGGTCAAATGAGAACAGTGGTAAGTCTGGGAGAGTCAGTATCATTGGTACAATTGTAGAAGGTGTGGGTGCCCCAGAACAGCCTATGGAAGAGCAACCAGAAGGAGAACTTCCCCAACCACCGTTGGACTGATTTGTACCGTATCAGAGTTCTCCAGTAGGGCCAAGGTAAGTGTTTCCATCGTTGGGATTTCAGGATACGAGTGATTATATGAGGAAGTAAAGTTCATTGTTGCATAATGTGATATGAGTATTAATTATAATAGTAAATACAGATTCCCTTATAGGATGTCAAAGAAAATGAAGATAAGACGGATATATGATTTACGAGTACATAAACCTCTATGAAGGTGATTAATTGATGAAATGTTTGAAAGGGAAAGATGGAATTCTAGGGAAAGATGTTCAGAAATGATTTATGAGACGAACCCTATTCTTTTGCATTCTTTTATAATAATCAGCCCTATGTGGTTGAGTTGTATATCATATGTGTTTCTATATGTGGCCTTCTAAGCCATGAGATGTGTTTTCTGGGCTGTGTACAGGTTTGAGATAGATATAATTATAAAGGAAACTCTACCGAAATTTCCCGAGAACTTAAGAGAAATTGTGGAAACTTTTCGGTGGGGTTATTATGAGAAAATAGAAAGGGTACAACAAAAATAATTAGAGATGAAATTGACAATTAGTTATGGGACAGGTTTAATAGATAAACATTAGATCAGAAATGGGGATAACGAGGTATTATGACAGCTGAGAGAGGTAGGAGATAAGAATGTGAAGGAAAAATGTGTGCTTGGGGTAGAAAGAAGTTTTACTTATCCAAAGAGAATTAAAGAGATAAGCACCCCAAAAGAAGTTCACAAATTGGAAAAGGTTAACCAACCCTTATAGACTGGCAAGTTAGATCACCGAGTTATGGGATGAGCTTGATGTGTACATGTATATGACGCATGTAATACCATTACAGATTGGAAAGTTAGATCTCACCCGATGATTAAAGCGGGAAAACATTTAAGTCAGCATGGGCTATTGACCTTAACAAATGCCTCGGGATAATAGGTGGAAAGGAATATGCTTACTAAAGCTCTTCGCTTGGTAGTTTGTTGAATTTATAACTACAACCACGTTCTGCATTATAGCCTAGGTTATTCACTAGGATGGTTATATGATAGGAGTTTGTTATTATTGACACGAAGGAAAGTGAGAGGTGCAGAAAGGAAGAGATCCAGACTATGATAATGGAAAATGAGATAAGATTAATCAACGAAACTAAGAAACGACAAAAGACGACTGTCCGGTATGTGTGATGTGTATGATCAGAAAAAGAAGAACATGTTAAATATAGAGAAGGAAAGGTAGAAGTGAGGAAAATAAAAAGAACGTCCACTAGTAATAGTAACCTGATGAGCATAGTACTAGAGAGCATCATACCTTGTAGATATTCCAGTACAATGTGAGAATGTTAATGTATCACAAGTAATATGTGATCATAAGTAATGTGTGACTAATTAGATTATGATGAGAGGTACGGGGTTATTTGATTAGTAAAGCACTTTATGCACAAAGAAGAAAGTGACTCTACGTCCATACTATATAACATCTCCCCAAGGGATTCCAAAAGGACCACTTATTACCCCGTTACTAACACATTGGGATAGCAGAGAAGAGTGTGCCCATAATAGTGTGAGCTGAATCGGAGAAAATTATGGAAGGATTAATGTTGAGTTGTAGGTCACAGTTTCATCAACGAATAGCTAAAAGCATTGTGATTACACTTGTGGTTATTGCGCTACTAACGAAATTACTTGAGGTAAAAAATGAGAAATGAGAAAAGGAAAAGGATCAAGTATAATCTTGAATGATCAATGGACCAATATTATGTACATATAAAGACGGTAACAAAGGAAGCCACAACCCGGGTAAGTTATGCGGCAAGGAGAAGAGATTATCAAGAAAAGGCACATCCAAAGATGGCAAGTTTCAGAACGGTACAGTGAAGGAAATATAGATTAGTTATGAGCTATATTAATGGAAATGACTAATGTGTAGATGACCTATGGGTCTCAATGAATTTATGGCAGAGAACATTATGACAAAGGCATCTATCCTATAGTGAGATTGTTATAGACATTAGACAACAAAGGAAAATTGACCTTCGGCATTAGTGAAATGACAATCGGAGACGTAAGGATGAAATGGTAAAAGTTATGGACCAAAGGACGAAAAAGGGACAAAAAGTTCAAGATAGCACTCTTAAAGTAATGCAAAGTATTAAATAGAGTTGAAAAATGGGAATATGATCAAAGGAAGATATTCACCTTAATGTGATGATAGGGGTGGTATAGAGAAAACTACTTATATAAGTGTTCACTCGTGACGTGATATTAGTATTTACCTCAAAGGAGTGCTCTCGAGAGATTCATTACGGGACATGATTAATATGTGATTTAAAACCCTTAAGATGATACATCATGTATTGTAACCTTTGTTCAGATATAAGTTAAGCTATAAGAGACACCCGAAGAGGATTCTAAAGATAAGAAGAAGTTTCCTGATTATTACGTAATCGCGAGAGGTTAAGAGATGACATGCTATCAATATATAACAAAGGATTCACATGGTAGATTTAATAATGCGGGTATAGAGGTAATGGATATATGATTAAGATTATGGGAAGAAGTAACGATAAATATGAAAGGTATCTAGACTAATTGAGTAAGAAAAAGGATCGACGAGTTCAAGTATCAAGGAGGATCATATCAGGAAAGTGACTCACTTACATCTCTTGAATGGATATTCCTGGGGGGTCAAGGGAGTATTGCAACTGAGAGTCATTACTAAGAAAAAACTTGTTTTCAACTATTCAAAGGGAATGTTATAGATAGTCCATGTCAGAGGATTAAAATGATGACTCCAAGAAGGATGTATGCTGTGGACTATGTGATCTAAATAAAGAGTGGGAGTAGACCTACAAGAATTAGAAGAGAGAACCAATATATGATGGTAAACCTACCCAAGGGAAAGACAACTCCTATTCTACAGAGTAACTGGAAGGATAACTCCAAAACAAGAAAAACTTGACTTAAGCTTCAAGTGTAGATGGATATAGTAAGTTGCAATCAATTATAGAAGAAGCTAAATTATGACCACTTTCTTTGGAAATTTAATATTAACTGATGCCAAGTGGAGAATGGTATTAAGTTAAGCAAAGAGAGGTACAACATGATAGACGAGTTCTAGTTAGAATTGATTCGTTATAAAATCACCATAACCAGTATACTTATGCCGTACTGATTGATGACCTTCAAAGCAAAGATTTATGTCGTGATAAAGAAATTTACCAGGAAGTATTATCGAAGAAAATAAGGTGCAGAGAACCCCGCATAATGATAGAAGAAGATAGAAAAAGGAAAATAAGTTAACATGAGTAATGAAAAGGATAAGTAACGTAACGATATGAGTTTTAGTATCGAAAGAGGAAGAAGTATCAACATAAGATGATAGAGAACCATGAAAGGAGTGAGACTAACTACAGGAAGAGTTACGAGTAAAACATGAAAACAGTAAATCAGAATATGGCAGGATAACGAAGTTCGTGGCCAAGTACAAGAGAAGATGGATCTTAAGTTCATAAGAAAGTATAAGTCACAAGGTGATACCGACCTTTCAAGAAACGAATTGGAGAGTCCAACAAAATCATCAAAAGGATAGGAAACAGAAGAAATCAGTATGGTCTAGCAAACACGATACCAAACAACTAGATGATACTCAGGTCCAGGGGTTACAGCACAGCCCGTGTCAAGTTAGTAGATCTTAAGGTGTGCTCTTATTCATGATTTACAATAGTTATGGTTAATGGTCTTGTGAGACCAAATGTTGCTATATATAGATATAATAGACGTTGACCCATCGCTTTTTTTAAGATAAATAATGGGTCATAATGATGTACAAATAGTGTGATAGTATAAAGAGTTAACATTCGAGGACTAATGTTTCTAAAGGGGGGAAGGATGTTACATCCCATACTTTTGTATGTTAGATTTATTGTATGTTAATTGATATAAGTTCAAGACAAGATTACTTTTGAGATTATAAGTAAGTAAGTTTCATGAAGGTTAGAGGTTAAGCGAAGGAGGGCAAGTTTCATCGATGTAATACATCGAGGTTTCGGGCTATGGTTCGAACCGCTCGACATATTTAGTAGACCCGAGCTTCGGATAATTTTTGTCATATTCAAGTATATAAATAAAGAGCTCGTTGTATAAAATTGATGAGTCGTGAAATGATTTAAGACTTTGAAGTATGACGATGGTGATTGGAAAGTATTGTGTATGAAAAAAGAGGTTATGGACTAGTATTATATTACAAGATCATGATAATGAGTATACGAAGAGTGTTAGAAGTGATTCATTATTTAAGTAAATTGAGACCACGAATTAATTATGTGTGTAATTAGTTAAATTTTTAGGGTGTAGGGGAACAAGAAACAAGCGGAAAGTAATGTTACTAGATAATTAATGGAGACAAGCTTTACACGTGGATACACTATAGAAAAGTGAGGACATGAGTCACCTTTGTACATTAAGTGATCTGTTATCTTACTCCTAGGAGGTGTCCAGTTCACAATTCCTGGAAAAAAGAATGGACCCCACGGTCCATTAAGTACATATGACATTTGATGTTTCATTTTTCTAAATGATTTCTCTTGATAAAAACGTGAATAGCAACCTATAGAGCTTCATCTAGATTAGGAATTTTTCGTGAACTTTGCAGCAATGTTATTCAATGAACATATATACAACACCGTTATTAAATTTTATTACGGGTTTTACTCACTGCTTTGATCTCGTGTTTCGTTTTATCGTGTTGTTAAATGCGAGCTTTCTTCAATATGAATTAAAGTGGAAGAAGGGGATTTATTGGCATATAAGGTAAGAATTCTTATCTCCTAGATATATTTAAATTCATCCAGGTTATAGCTAAATTGTAGGATGAGAACTACGAAAATAATGGCGGAAAATCGTATAAGTTGTTGTTGTGTGGACTGAATTGGATTGTATTCTTGAGTTGTTGTGGATGGAATTCATGGAACATAGCTTGTGTATATTATTTTTGATGTTGTGGTTCTTGGTGTTGAGTTGAGGAAGTGATAAAAATAGGGGAGATGCTGCCCGATTCTTTATTGAAACACGTTACCATTTGATATACTTTGTATACTAGTGTTCTCTAAGTTGATAGGCCTATTATCATTGTTATAGGCTGAAGTGGTAAATTGAGGCAATTCGTAATTCATCGCGTATTGACGAGAAGAAGTATATTAAGGCTATCCCTTTCTTTCATTTTGGCATGATCTTTATTATACGAACGAAAGAATTAAATGATCAAGTTTCAAAGAATTCTATTCCTAAATTCATTAGAGATACTCGTATCTTCGGCTTCATATGTACATTCAGGCATAGTTCATGTCTATAGTTCCAGAGTTTAGAGTGGTATTTCACAAGTCTTTCATGCATTTATATATATGTACAACTATTTTCTCACACTGAGCTACGCTATAGTCGGCAGGGTACGACACGTAGATGTGCACATCACTGCAGTGGGTACGTTATGATGTTACCCCGAACGCGGGATGATATGATATATGGATCGGACTGCACGTTAAGAAGCACTAACATTTATGGATCGTTCTGTATGTTCCACAGCACTAACAGTTATATCATGATATATGTATATGATTCTTTTGAAAGAAAGCATGCATATCATACGCCTTCAGAGGCACTTTTAGTTATATAGAGTTATACAAACACTTCCAGATATACAGTCACACAGATAAATTTAGATATACAAATTAACTCTTATGATTCTTACGTATATGCTATTTTCATGCCTTACTGCATTTCATGCCCGCAAGTTCTGAATTACAAGTTGGTGATCCATCTATTAGGATGTCAGCTCAGCGGATGAGGTTAATGCACTCAATTTGTTCCGGAGATGCCAGGTGTCAGCATGGTCTGATGTGTGTATATATATATATATGTATGTATGCACATGTGTATTGGTATGGCGGGGCCCTGTCCCGACCACGTTGTGTTATGTTTTCCAGTAGAGCCTTGTAGACAATTATGTATTTTTGGATGATGTCCAGACGTGTGGTTTCACATATTGTCACTGGTGGTTATGATAGCCTTATCAACTTATGCTGTATGTTCAGCATATTTATACAGAAGAGTCTTTCAGATTAGTTGATACACGCATGTTCCTTATGAGTTCATCGAGAGTTATATGATAGCCCTATCGGCCCACCTATGTTTATGTTGATGTTACAGATACATGTCAGGCAGCACTTGGCTAGTACTGTCAGGTGCCCTTTGTGGCCCTTCTAGTTTGGGTCTTGACATACAACATGATACTCAACCTCCCCAGAGCTTACAATAACCCTTAATCTCTCTACAATATCCAAGAGGTGGTCTTCTCCTTCTATCTGAACTTTTGATGTGTCATTATGGTGTAATCACTTGGAAATCATCATGGAACCTTTGTAAATTGTTGGGAACGTGTTTAGGGGTATATGGATGAAGTTTGATGGAGAAATAATGAGAAATGACCCCTGAAACATATTTTAAAACAACCAAAGTCGGCCACAGCCTAAATTTTACGGTGGCTTTTACGGTGTGTAAAATTGATTAAAATAGTTTCACGGTGTGTAAAATAACACCGTGAAACAGGCCTTAAAATTTGAGTTTCTGCCACCAATTTCATGGTGGCACCTCCCCATTTTATGTAGTGTAAAACCGTTTTACGGAGTGTAAAACATGACACCAACTTTCAACTTTCGACGAACTTATTTCCATCGATTCATTTAACTCTGAAACCTTAAGGTACATAATTAACACTTATGAAATACCTTCCTTAACCTCGTAGGGGTTTTATGTCCACTCTGGGCTTAGTTTAGTCTACTTACGACGCAAAAGACGCGAATATTTATGAGATGCAACATCTTTCCCCCCTTAGAAATATTCTTCCTCGAATGTTAAAATCTCACAGGTCTATAGAAATTTTGACAGAGTCTCCTCTGTAACTGTACTACTACCAACTTGCCACATAGCAAGCCAATCTATACAATGCCGCACATGGCCACAACATATAACAACATCAATGGCCTTACACGACTACTAATCATAAATAACGAAACACTACGGACCTGAAGAAAAAGGTGCCTCAGTCTAGGTCTCCTCTGGGAGTGGAAACAAGTGCGGATACCTAGATCTCATGTCTTCCTCAGCTTCCCAATTCATCTCCTCGATGTTCTTGTTCCTCCAAAGTAGTTTCACTTAGGCTACATCCTTTGTTCTTAATCTACGAACCTGTCGATCCAAGATAGCAATATAGGATTCCTCATATGAGAGTTGTTTTGTAACCTGAATGTCATCAATGGGTAATACTCTGGAAGGATCTCTGATACACTTACGAAGCATAGGCACATGGAAAATCGGATGTACAGACTGCAAGTCCAAAGGTAAGTCCAACTCATAGGCTACCTGGGTTACTCTGCATACAATCCTGTAAGGCCCAATGTACCGAGGGCTAAGCTAGCCCTTCTTGCCAAATCTCATAACACCTTTTATCAGCGATATCTTTAGGAATGCCCAGTCATCTAGCTAAAAGTCTAAATCTCGTCTACGATTATCTGCATAAGACTTCTGACGACTCTGAGCTGCCAATACTATATCCTAAATAAGCTTAACTTTCTCCATTGCCTGTTAAATCAAATCTGGCCCTTCTAACATAGATTCCCAAACCTCGAACCATCCGATAGGTGATCTACACTTCCGTCCATATAAAGCCTCATACGGGGCCATCCCTAATCCTTTCTGAAAAGACATCCAGAAGTCAGTTGTGAATTGTACACCTCTATTTGAGATAATAGATACTGGAACACCATAAAGTCATTCTGTCTCCTTAATGTATAACTTCGCATAATCCTCTGCTTAGTTTCATGGCCACATGTTTAGGTAGACAGAGAGACAGATCATATCCTTAGATTACCTTCTCAGCATTGGTACTGGAGCACTCTTGTTCTGGAGTTCCAGTCTAGATTGGTATGATATTTTTGTATACATACGGGTATGGCTGGGCCCTGTCCCGACCTTGATACGTTATGTAATCCATTAGAGGCTTGCAGACAGTTTATGATACAGTCAGATGTGATATGGCCTCTTCGGCCTATATTTTGTTATATAGTCATCAATTGTAGCCTTGTCGGCTCGTACCTTCATGTTCAGCATGGTTATGTATATATTTATTTTGGGCTTGTCCCCTTCAACTTATCATATCTATGAGTCAGCTAATTGTCGTGACGGCCCTCGTATCCCATATTTATGTATGATTACGTAATGTATGTGTGTCTAGTGGTGCTCAGAATTTAAGCCTGGGTGCCATCATGGCCCTCCGGTTTCGGTCGTGAAAAGCTTAGTATCAGAGCAGTTCGTCCTAGGGTTGTCTACAAGCCGCGTCTAGTAGAGTCTTGTTTATAGATGTGTTGTGCACCACACTTATAAACAGCAGACTACAGGGAATTTAGGATGGTTGTCCTCTTCTATTATCTTAGATCATGCGCTAGAGCTGTGTTGTAAGGGTTCATTTTCCTAATGATGTGTTATGATTTTAGCGATGCCTAAGAAAGCTTCAGCTACCCAGAAGGGCAAAGCGGTAGCAGATGAGGGTACTAGTCGGGTACCATGGGTTAGTAGGGGTAGGAGTGAGCTGTGGAGGGAGGCTCTATCTCAGACCTCCCATACTCCACCCTCTCCAGAGGAGAGTAGAGAAGCTCCAGCTCTAGCTGCAGCACCCCCAGTTCCTCCACCTGATCCACCTGGTCAGGAGATGCGAGATGTTATTCAGTAATTGACTCCATTAGTAACCGCTTATGCCCGACATCAAGGTGCATGTGTTGATTTTGCTGATAGGGCTGTCAGTACGAGGTTCGGGATTTTATTAATTTGGACCCTTTGGAGTTTTTTTTGGATCTGATCCAAAAGATGACCCGCCGAATTTTATAGATCGGATACAGAGGACCTTGAGGGTAATGCACACTACTAATACTGAGTCGGTAGAGTTGGATTCTTATAACTGTAGGAAGTCGTTGTTCAGTGGTATGGGACTTGGGTGTTTTCTAGGGGAGAGAATGCCCCTCCAATAGTATGGTAAGGGTTTACCGAGGCCTTTATCCATCATTATTTACCACCAGAGATATGACGGGGCCCGAGTTGATAGATTTCTGAACCTTAGACTGGGGAATATGAGCATTCGAGAGTACGGTCTTTATTTTGATTCATTGGCTAGGTATGCTCCCACTGTTGTAGCTGAGATGGAGGCTCGGGTTTACTGGTTCGTGATTGGCTTGGAACCGCATCTGATTAATTATTGCATGATGGTCGTACTTCAGACAGGTATGGATATTTCTCATATTCAGGCTTACGCTCAGGGTATCGAGGAGCTTAAGCAGCAGCGGAGGGCTGAGCGTGAGCATGATAGGGGCCAGGGTAAGAGAGCTACATCTTCAGGTCCTTTCAATGAGTTCAGAGGTGGTCAGAGGTAGCAGTATGATATGCATTTAGCCCAGCCAACAGCTAGTGCACCCTCACAGTTCATAGGCCAGAGGTTCAATCAATCTATGTATTCAGGACCAGGTCAGGGTTCCAGAGCCTCAGGTTCTCAGTATAGGGGTGAGTCATGCCAAATGAGGCCACCTTTGCCACAATGTACTTAGTGTCGTACGTTGCATGCTGGACAGTGCTGCTTGGGTTTAGACGTTTGTTATGCTTGTGGCCAACCAGGTCATATTATGTGGGAGTGTTCGTCGAGAGGTAGTAGAGGTATAGTTCATCACACAGGATCTGTAGCTAGTTTGTCATCATTTGTACACCCTCCTGGGTAGGGTATTCAAGTGTCGGCTAGCCGTGGTAGGGGTATAGGTGGAGTGTCTAGCTCGATCAGTCCTCAAAATTGTTTTTGTGCATTGGCTGGTCTACAGGATTGTGAAACATCGACTGATGTTGTTACAGGTATATTATCAGTCTCCTCCCATGATGTATATGCATTGATTGACCCAGGTTCCACTTCATCATATATTACCCCTCTTGTTGCAAGTAAGTTTGGTGTTGAGCCTGAGTCGATTAAGCCTTTTGAGGTGTCTACACCTATTCGTGATCCAGTGATAGCCAGACGAGTATATACAGATTGTGTAGTTATAGTTTATATTCGTCATATCATAGCTGCTTTGATTGAGTTAGATATAGTGGACTTCGATGTTATTATGGTTATAGATTAGTTGGGCTCTTATTATGCTAATGTTCGTTGGAGAACCAAGATGGTTCGATTTTAGTTTCCAGGAGAGCCAATCTTAGATTGGAAAGGTAATGCAGTGTCACCGAGATGTAGGTTTATTTCCTATCTCAAGGCAAGGAAAATGGTTGAAAAAGGATGTATTTATCATATAGTTCGAGTTCAGAATGTAGAAAGCGACGTCCCAGACTCTTCAGTCTATTCTAGTAGTTAATGAGTTCCCAGATCTATTTCTAGATGATCTTCCAGGGCTTCTGCGGAGCGGGAGATTGGTTTTGCTATCAATGTCTTACTAGATATTTAGTCGATATCTGTTCCTCCTTATAGGATTCTTCCTACTGAGTTGAGGGAGCTAAAGGAGCAATTGAAAGACTTGCTTGAAAAAGATTTTATCAGGCTTTGTATATGCTTGTAGGGAGCTCCAGTGTTGTTTGTAAGAAAGAAAGATGACTCGTTACAGATGTATATATATTATAGGCAGCTGAATAAGGTGACGATAAAGAATAAGTATCGGCTGCCGAGGATTGATGATTTATTTGACCAGTTGCAGGGTGCCAAATATTTCTCGAAGACATATCTGAAGTGAGGTTAGGGTCAGAGAGAGATATTCCGAAGACAGCTTTCAGGACCAGATATGGTTACTTTGAGTTTTATGTGATGTCGTTCGGCTTAACTAATGCTCCAGCAGTATTTATGGATTTGATGAACAGCGTATTCAGACCCTTACTAGATCTATTCGTGATTGTGTTTATTGATGATATCTTGGTCTATTCTGTATCATAGACTAAGCATGCAGATCATTTGCATGCTGTACTCAGAGTCCTTCAGGATCGAAAGTTGTATGCCAAGTCTCTAAATGTCAGTTCTAGTTGAACTCTGTGGCCTTCCTAGGGCACAATATATAGGATGAGGGCATCGGGGTTGATACACAGAAGAAAAAAACTACAAAGACTTGGCCTAGACCCACGACACTGACAGAGGTTTGTAGTTTTCTGGGTGTGGCAGGTTGTTAAAGGATATTTGTAGAGGGTTTCTCTTCCCTTTAAGCACGACTAATAAAGCTAACCCAGAAAGTAGCTAAGTTCTAGTGGACAGACGCTTGTGAACGGAGCTTCCAGGCATTGAAACATAGATTGACTTTGGCACAAGTTCTGACACTTCCAGAGGAATCTGAGGGCTATGTTATTTGTTGTGACACTTAAGGCATTGGGTTGGGTTGTGTGTTGATGCAACACGGTAAGGCTATTGCTTATGGTTCGAGGCAGTTGAGGAAGCACGAGAAGAACTACCCGACCAATGATTTAGAGTCAGCCGCAAAAATTCATGCATTGAAGATGTGGAGGCATTACATATGGTCTTCATGTTGATATCTATACTGACCAAGAGGGCCTTTAGTACATCTTCTAGTAGAAGGAGTTGAATTTGCGTCAGAGGCGATGGTTACAGTTATTGAAAGATTATGATGTTGATATCCTATATCATTCGGGGAAAGTGAATATAGTAGCCGATGCCCTGAGCCGTAAATCTATGGGTAGCTTATCTTACTTGCGGCTAGAGAAAAAGGAGTTAGCTCGTGAGCTTCACTAGTTAGCAGGTCTTGGAGTTCAATTAATAGACTCAGGTGACGCAGGAGTTACTATTCAAGATTCAGCAGCATCATCGCTAGTGGCTGAGGTTAAGGAGCGCCAGTACAAGGATCCCATGCTAGTCCATTATTGAGATACAGCTCCTCAGAAGGAAAAGTCGCCATTTGAGATTACTGGAGACAGATTCCTTAGATATCAAGACAGATTGTGTGTTCCAAATGTTGCAGGGTTACGCCGACAGATTATGGGAGAAGCTCATCATTCTCGCTATTCTATTCATTGAGGGACGACAAAAATGTATCATGCTATCAGGGAAGTTTACTGGTGGCACGGGATGAAGAAGGATATAGCAGAGTTTGTTGCCCAGTGTCCTAATTGTCAAAGGTAAAGATTGAGCTTCAGAGGCCCGGTGGGTTATTGCAGGCTATTGAAATTCCGACTTGGAAATGGGAAGCGATTAACATGGATTTCATTATAGGCTTGCCCGGTTCTCAGCGTAAGATCGATTCCATATGGGTGATTATTGACAGACTTACAAAATCAGCCTATTTCCTGCCTGTCAGAACTACGTACTAAGTAGAGGATTATGCGAAGAAATACATTAAGGAGTATGTAAGGCATGAAGAACAACATAATAAAGACATGAAAGTAACATGAGATAAAAGAGAGTCAACCTGCACATATGAATGCCTCTGTGGGCGTATGACATGCAGGCTTTCTTTTAAAAACACATACGTATAAATAAGCCACACTATCGGGCTGTGTCCTTACCATTAAGCCCCTTCTTGGGGCTATCATCATCATACCAAACCCAACTACAGTGGTGTGCATAATAGGTGCCATACCCGATCAACTATAGCGTAGCTCGGTGTCATAAAATAGATACGTATATATATATAATGCATGAATGATAAGAAGACAATCTAAATATATCAGAATGACGTAAGATCTTTGCACATCCGATTATCATTATGGAACTAACATCATCAACATACGTGCTTCCAAGAATCAATAAGATTATGAAATCAATAAATGGCATAACATTGAGACAAGGAACATGAGCCTCTAATATTTCTAAGAATAGAGTCGCTATGAATATCGTTCATTAAGTTCTTTCATTCTGATCATGCTAAGAGAAAGGAATAGCCTTAACATACCTCAAGTCGTCCAAGTAATCCTCCAATAATCTTATTACAACTAGTACGCCAATCCTATAACAAGGAAGACACATACAAACTTAGATTGCGCTAGTATACTATATTTATCAAATGATAAACCGATTCTAGAATTAAACAGGTAGCATTTCCCTTATTCACTAGTCACAGCAACATACACAATAACCCATCACGACAAGAAGAAGCTCATAACAACCCTTAAATACTCCTTGTTGACACCTAAATTTCACCTCATAAGACGCGTATTTTAATTTTTCAAATTTCCCTAGTCAAAGACGGAGTAAGGATACTTCCCTTCAATTTTATAGTTTGAAAAATCCCGAGAGATTGCAAAAAAATGACGTTTAATTCTTATTTCCTGAAAAATTGACAAACATAATAAATGCAAGTTCTTTACTTTCATCTTGCTCCATCTAGTCCGGGAAAATTGTTAAATTACACAACCTGTTAATTACGGCTCATTTTTGCATTTTTCACATTTTTAAATATTACTCGAAACTATATCAATATTGGGCTTGTCTTAAAGCTAATATTTTAACTTTGCGAGTTTTAATTTTAATTTGCCAAAATAATTTTTTTATTTAATGATATAAGTGTTATAATATATAGTTTATAATTATTAAAAAAGGATGGGGGGCCCTGTTTGTTAAGTTTTACTCCTCCATTTCAATTTATGTGAACCTATTTCCTTATTAGTCCGTGCCCAAAAGAATGATATCTTTCTATATTTAGAAACAATTTACCTTTATGCAATGAGTTCGAGCCACACAAAATATATGTGAGTCATCTGACACCACATGTTTAAAAGTCTTCTCTTGTTTCTTAAACTCCGTGCCTAGTCAAATGAGTTCACATAAATTGAAGCAGAGGGAGTAAAATTTAAGTGGGCAAAAGTGTTTTTTTTAAAAAAAAGGGGTGAGAAGTTTGTAAAATAAACTTGTCACCCCCCCCCCCCAATTCATTTTCCTCAACCTGTCACCCCTCTTCTCATTTTCAGGCGATAGAGGCAATTTTCAAGGGTTTTAATTACGTCTTCAATTCATGGAGATTTTGGGATTATTTTCGCTAATTGTTTGAGGGTTTTTTATCTTAACCATGTGCTTTCATGGTTTCGAGGCTCAGTTTCCTTCGAATTTCATTTTTGCTATCTAATTAATCCTTAAACTAGGACGTTACTCGAGTTTTGATTGGGTTAAGATTGTCATGGGCAGGGCCATGAGCCCTTAGCCATATTGTACACCTTAGCACCACAAAATCAAAAACCTAGGAGAAATTTCCTAGCAATTCCCTAATTTGAGGTACATAAATTGGGGATTTTATCCCATTGTACTAATTAGTACAATTATACTATTGGCATATAGGCTATTTTGTACTATTTTGATTTTTTTAATTTTTATTTGATTATTCGATAGATTTTAGGGTACAAATTGGTTGGATTTTGTTGTCTTATGTAGAGAATTTTCGAATTATCTTTTATAGGATACAATTAAGATTTTTTGGGGGGAAAACATAGGATGAGGTGTCCATTTTTATCCTAGGATTCCCTAATTTGAAAAAGTCTATAACTAGCAAGTTTAGGAGTTGGAAGAAGGACCTTTCTTTTAAACATTTAACAGCATAGGCTAAAAATATAAGAGATCTACAAGAAATCTATGCATACAAAATAGTTTTTATGAGAAATACTATAAATATCTATTCAATATATATAGATATACAAGAAGTAAAATAAAAAGAAAGGTGATTTTTGAGGATCAAAAGGGTTTAGTGGTTTGAAGTTTGAAGATTCAATCCTATTTTGGTCTTTAGGTTGCCCCAACAAGTGGTAAATCCTATTCCAATCCTTATTTCTATTTCCAGTCATGATTATGCTTTGTTTAAGCTTGTTTACTATTTGAAATGCCATAAATGTTTAGTCTAGTACTCAATATTGTTATCTCTATGCTTGTTTTGTTATTCAAAGTTATAAAATGAGCTAAGTGTTAGATTATGTTATACTAATTAGACATTATAACTTACTAGTTTAAAGAATAGGAAGAAATAACTGAAATAGGGGGGGGGGGGGGGGGGGTGTCTAAGGTTTTTAATTTTGGTTTAAGGGTAGCTAGTTAGATGATTAGGACAAGAAGTTTAGCTGGCTATCTATATTTGAAATTGTAATCTTATGCTTTTTAGCTTTGTGTTTTGAAACTGTGGTGGTTTTGGAGACTGTTTTGATAGGATAGGAGTACTTAGCTATGATTTTGGGTAAGATATAGTTGTTCTGAAATTTGGAAATAACTCCTATGGTTTATTTTAGATTCTAAATTCTATTTTGCTCCCATGTAGTTGAATATGATTTCTGTTAATTGCTTAAGTTAATTTTAGAGTAGTATATTTGCTTGATAAGATGAAAGTTTTATTGAGTTAGTAAGTTTTCTTTTAAAATAATTCATAAGGAGTTATTTTTAAGTCTGGAATAAGGTTTCATGAAAGCTGAATATCTTGAGTTTGCTTTTGGTTGGATGATTATGTCCTGTCACTCCCTTTACTGTCTAAATTACTAAAATCTGATACATAACTAGGCTGAGTGTTTAATAACTTGATTTGTGATAAATACATCTCTGTTGAATTTGAAATATTGAATCACTATTTCCCCCTATTTGCCCCTACTTGAAACTGCTTAGAACCTGTAGAACTGTCTCACCTTGTTAACTTAGGAGGACATCTTGTGAGTTTTGGAATAGCTTGAGTCTGAAAAATGCATTTTTGAAACCTCAAAGATCTGTACATTGCTTGGATGATTTTTGACACTAGTCTAGGTTTTGACCCTAAGAGTAACCTTGCTTTTTTTCATCCCTGAATCTCTTAAAATCAGCTCAACTTGAACAGAAAACATTATCTATGACTGAGTTGTGGAACCTGCATTTCAGTTTTAAAATTGCAAGTTTTTTTGAGTACCTTAATTTTGTAGAGTCTCCTTTAGGAAAAGTAGATCATGTCCTATTTGAACGATAATTTGGCATAAAACTTGCTTTTTGTTCTATGTCTGAATACTGGTTCTTGTGGTATGTTTGATTCTCTGCCTAGTCTTGCACTGAATTTGGAGATGTTAATGTGTTACACCTTCAAAAATTCATGTCGTCGCGTAGTGAGTGAACAACTGTGAGATTAAGGATAACAGGAAGTTCTTAAGATTATAAGATGGATAATTAGTGGTCCTAGAATGCATACGGTAAGATTTTGAAGTTATATGAATTGATGAAATAAGGATTGATAAGGACAAGTAGACTATAAGTGGGGTTTAGGAAAGGTTTCATAAATTTTTGCATTAAGAATTGTTTGGCAAGTCCTTGAGGGCTAGTTATAGGGATGTTTAGATCATTAATGAAGTATTAAATAAGTGTTAAGAAGGTTGTATAAGGATTGGAGATCAAACGAAACGACGAGAACAACTTCCGAAAAACTGTGAGTTACACGACCATGTTATACGGCCCGTGGAATGTTATACGGACCGTATAATGGTCTGTATAACCCAATAGCAACTATGTGTTCCATGGTGGTGAACCACAGACACTTATACGGCCCGTGAAATGTTATACAGACCGTATAAGTTGTCCGTATAAGTCCCGACGGGCTGAGTTATTCCAAGTATTTAAATGTGATCCCACTTCATTTTATTCATTCTCGTCACTTCACCACTACTCTCCAAGCCTCTAGAGGGTTCCATACACACTTCATATACAAGAATTCAAACGAAAGTTAAGATCAATATTAAGAATTCAAGTGAATCAAGTGCAAGAAGCTCACTAGGGTTCCTCCAAGTCAAGAATTCTCTTGGGAGTGAAGTTAGGGTTTTCTCCAAGTGAAGTATTGTCAACCAAAACCCATTCCTATGCATTCAAAGGTGAGTTTCATGATTTCTCCATGTTGTTTAAAGTATGGAAAATTTGAAACACTTGGATTATGGAAGAGAATGGAAAATGGATCACAAAAGATAAGATTAGTGACAATTGTGAATAGTAGATTAATATGAATCATGAATCTTGATATGTTAAGATTGTAATCACGTCATGAATGATGTTAGGAGTATGAGAGAAACATTAGATGAGAATGAATGTAACATTGTAGTATGATTATGACTATGGATGACCATGAGAGTAAATTGTGGGAATTGAACAATGAATACGATATTATGAATGTTATTATTGACGTTGGGAGTTGAAATATGATATGGGGAAAGTAGTAGAAACAAAGGAAATGCTGTTACACCTCGGAAAATTTTTCGTGAGCCAACAATGAATGGACCAACGAAGGGCATGAGTGTGCGATGTTTTACTAAGTAGGGGATGACTATTTATGAACTTTCGAAATAAGGAAGTTGCAGAATTTCATTTTAGCCCAGTGGTCGTAAAATGGGATACGGCCCGTAAAGTGATTTACGGATCGTAAAGTGCCATCGTCCTCCAACCTTCATAAATTTCAACTTTTTGTCAATGCTTCAAATGGTTAAAAACGACTTAAAATACGGACCGTAAATTGAAATATGGCCCGTAAACTGAGTCGTAAACTGCCATGATCTTCAGCCAACCATTCTGTTTCTGATATGCTTAAATACGGCCGTTGAGGACGGACGGTAAACCAGTATACGACCCGTAAAGTGGGGTTTACGACCACTGTACACCTCAGTCACTGTTCATTCTGGATTGGATTTTAAGTCATTATAAAAGAGACCAAACCTCATCCAATTCATTTCAATTTCACGATATTCCTCTCAAGAACCCTCTACAATACTCTCTACTATTTATCACAAGAAAACCAAAGGAAGTTTGTGATCCACTACATGAAACCCACGAAATCAAGTGTGAGAATCACACTAAAGTTCATCTTTCTCAAGAAAAACCCAAAGGGAGTGAAGTAGGGTTTTGGTGCTAGGGGAGCAATTCCACTCAAGAATTGTTCAATCATCATCTAAGGTAAGGTTCATGACTTCTTCATGCTGTTTAAAGTATTGGCAAGCTATGATGCTTAAATGGTAGAAAAACATAGAAGATGGGCCTTAAATGGATGAATAGTGTCACAATTGAATGGTAGTTGAATAGAATCATAAATGTTGATGTGCCATGATTATGAATATGTTGTAAACGATGTTTAGACCAGTAAATAATCTATATATATATATGAGAAAACACGATAACGAACTATAACCATAAATGTGGAAAAAATGGAGGAAAATGGTGGATTTTGTTCAATGTATATGAATGACGATTGTTGATACGATATTGTAAAGTGTTGTTGTAAATGTTTAGGAGTTGAAATAGAACGTGGGAAAAGTATTAAAAACAAAGAAAGTGCCGCCCAAATTTTCTTAGAAATAGTAGCGCGCGTTCTTATAGTCGCTTAACTAACGTAAATGTGAATCCTCTTTTGAAGGAAGAAACGCGCTATCGAAGGAGAGCAAGAGAGCCATAGTTCAGCTAAACGTCAAAGGTATGTGAGGCTAGACCTTTTCTTTCTATCGCATGAATCCCATGATATGATTCTTCTTCCTTTCCATGATCCTCCTATATTCCGTAAAGCCAAGAGCCTAAGATCATGAATAGCTACATGATTCAAGAGATATGATATGACGTTCTCATAAGGTAAATGATGTCCTTCCTTGTATACACTCACCTTATGTACAAATCCCTTCAAGGTGAGGTGGAATGTTTATAAATGTTCATAATGGAATCGAGGGTTCACGACCTTACGTCACCTCGATAAAATATAGTTACTCTAGAGGCCTTATGCATGTACGATGATAAGAATATTATTATAAGTATTTTATGATGAGCATGTTAGGATCATATTACACCGGGCCTAGTTGGCCAGGCACTCACCACGAAAGTGGGCAGCTTATACGATACACCATGGCCTAGTTGACATGGGCATGACACCACTAGTAGGACGGACATGAGATGGTACCCCGGACGCAGGGCTAATGTTACTGATTATCACGCCGCACCTATATGGTCGGGCAGTTTATGTATATATATATATATATATATGATATGCATACATGAGATGATGATAAGCTTAAAAGTAAGTCAGTATGCATTACTTTTCATGTAATTCCCAGTCAGGTACAGTTGCTCCATACTTGATGCCTCCCTTATTTCCTTGATGTATTATTATTGTTCATGCCTCTCATACTCAGTAACAATATTCAGTACTGATGTCCAGTTTTCTTTGGACGCTGTGTTACATGCCCACAGGTAGACAGGGAGGTGAGCTCGATCCAGATTCTTAGTAGCTGCCAGCTGATTGCGAGCACTCCATTGTCCGGAGGTGCTCATGATTATTCTCTTGGTATAGGTATATTTTGGGCATGGTGGAGTCTTGTTCCACCTATATGTATAGTTTTTCAGTAGAGGCACGTAGATGCGCAGTGTGGGTAGATGGTCTCACGAGAGGCTTCTATGTATATGTATATATTATTTTGATGGCCGAGAGGCTTATGTATATATATAAGTATTTTCATGTTCTCAAATGAAAAGATGATTTTCTTATGTCCTAAGCATGAATTGATAAAGGAGCATTAAATGGGTAAGGTGAGTAGCAGAACGAGTGGTGCTCGGTGGCTAGCCCCGGGTACCCGCCACGGCCCCTAGCTGGGTCGTGACAAAAGTGGTATCAGAGCAGTTCGGTCCTAGGAAGTGTATACGAGCCGTGTCTAGTAGAGTCTTGTTTATGGTGTGTTGCGCGCCACATCAATAAACAGGAGGCTACAGGGCATTTAGGAAAACGACTGTCTTTCTTCTTATGAGATCGTGCGATAGAGCCATGTGTAAGATTTTATCCTCCCTAATAGTGCGTTATGATTCCAGACTGCCGCCAAAGGAAAAATTCACAGCCGCCCAGAAGGGAAAAGCCATGATGAAAAGACGGGCAGAAAGGGAGCCTCTGATGAATGTAGAAGAAGGCGAATCACAAAATGAGGCCTCACCCAACGTAGAAGAGCAAGGAGGAGCCTCCGTTCCAATTTCTCCACCAGTCGCATCGGGTCAACAAGTGACCGAAGATATTAATCTAGTGACGCAACTTGTAGCCGCACAGGCACAACGACATAATGCGGGCCCGAGTGATCGTTCAGCTAGTACAAGAGCCCGTGATTTTATGACTCTAAATCCACCGGAATTTTTCGGGTCAAAGCCGGATGAAGACCCGCAAAACATCATTGATGAAATGTTGAGGACCTTAAAGATTATTCATGCCTCCAAGACCGAGTCCGTGGAGTTGGCCTCTTATAGACTCCGCGATGTGGCGGTGTTATGGTACAACAATTGGATAGCATCGAGGACAGAAAATGCACCTCCTCCCGCTTGGCAAGAGTTTGTTGACGCTTTCGTTCGCCATTATTTTCCACCCGAGGCCCGCCGAGCTAGAGTGAACAGGTTCTTGAATCTAAAGCAAGGAAGCATGAGTGCTCTAGAATATAACTTGCAATTTAATTCTCTGGCCAGGTATGCCACAACTATGGTGGCCGACATGGGGGATCGAGTGAAAAGGTTTGTGAGTGGTTTGGTACCACATCTATTCAATGATTACTTGATAGCTTCATTGCAAGATGGGATGGACATTTCCCGCATACAGGCCCATGCTCAGAATCTTGAGGAACGACAACAGTCACCGAGGAGTGATCGTGGTATTAACCGAAGGCAAGGTAAGAGGACTAGGTCTATGGGAGCAAGCAGCGAGTATGGAGGGGGGTCGAGATAGATGTATTCTAAGTACTCGAGACAGTCAGTGACTAGTGCGCCTCCCAAATTTTCAGACAGAGGGTTTGATCGTTCTTCTTGGTCAGGACAAGGCTAGAGTTCGAGGGCCTCAGATTCTCAATTTAGGGGAGATTTTATTCAGAGGAGACCTCCGGTACTGCGATGCAGCCAGTGCGGTAGATTATATTTCGGACGATGTTATCGGGGTACGGATGCTTGCTATGCTTGTGGGCAGACTGGGCACATGATGAGGGATTGCCCGTCGGTAAGAGATAAGGTTGGGGCTCAGCCCACAGGTTCAGCAGCGGGATCTTCTTCAGTACGCCCTACAGCACAGACTCCTCAGACGTCGGCAGGTAGAGGCAGAGGCAGAGGCAGAGGCAGAGGGCGAGCATCTACTTCAGGTGTTGTTCAGCCCCGCGTATATGCTTTGGCTGGGCGACAGGATCTTGAGTCCTCCCTAGATGTTGTCACAGGTACATTGACTATATTTTCCCGTGATGTGTATGCTTTGATCGATCCGGGTTCTACTTTCTCGTATGTTACTCCATATGTTGCTGATTGTATTGGGGTGAAACCCGAGTCAATTAAACCTTTCGAGGTATTCACTCCGGTTGGTGATTTTGTGATAGCGACGAAAGTGTATAAAAGTTGTGTCGTTGTGATATGTGATCGCCAGACCAAAGCCGATTTGATTTAACTTGAAATGGTAGATTTCGATGTAATCATGGGCATGGATTGGCTGGCTTCATGCTATGCAAATGTTGATTGCCGATTGAAGGTGGTTCGATTCCAATTTCCGGGAGAGCCCATACTTGAATGGAAAGGGAGTACGGTATACCCAAAGGGTAGGTTTATTTCCTACCGCAAGGCAAGAAAGATGATAACCAAGGGCTATATTTATCATTTAGTTCGAGTTCATGATACAGAAGCAGATTCGCCAACTCTTCAATCTGTTCCGGTGGTGAATGAATTCCCAGACGTATTTCCAGATGAACTTCCAGGTCTTCCTCCAGAAAGGGAAATTGATTTCGCTATCGATGTATTACCGGACACCGAGCAAATTTCTATTCCTCAGTACTGAATGGCTCCGGCAGAATTGAAAGAGCTAAAGGCACAGTTGAAAGATTTGCTTAGAAAGGGGTTTATAAGGCCTAGCTCATCACCGTGGGGAGCACTAGTTTTGTTCGTGAGAAAGAAAGATGGTTCCCTACGAATGTGCATTGACTACAGACAATTGAATAAGGTGACGATAAAGAATAAATATCCTCTTCCTAGGATTGATGACTTGTTTGATCAGCTGCAGGGCGCCAAATGGTTTTCTAAAATAGATTTACGATCGGGTTACCATCAAGTGAGGGTTAGAGAAGCAAATATTCCCAAGACTGCCTTTAGGATAAGATATGGCCACTATGAATTCCGAGTAATGTCGTTTGGGTTGACAAAGGCTCTGGCAGTGTTCATGAATTTAATGAATAATGTATTCCGACCATTTTTGGACCTCTTCGTGATAGTGTTTATTGATGATATTCTAGTGTATTCCTGCACAGAATCAAAACATGCAGACCATTTGCGAATTGTTCTTGGGGTTCTTCGATCTCGAGAATTATACGCAAAGTTTTCCAAGTGCGAGTTTTGGCTTAATTCTGTAACATTCTTGGGCCATGTTATTTCCAATGATGGCATTTGAGTCGACACTCTAAAAATTGAAGCTGTGAAGACTTGGCCAAGGCCTACGACGCCCACGAAAGTCCGTAGTTTTCTGGGTTTGGCAGCCTATTATCGAAGGTTTGTAGAGGAATTTTCGTCTATTTCAGCCCCCTTGACGAAGTTAACCCAGAAGTCTGCCAACTTTCAATGGAACGATGCATGCGAGCGTAGTTTCCAAGAGCTGAAGGACAGGTTGACCTCAGCTCCAGTGCTGACACTTCCAGAAGGGCCAGATGGCTACGTTGTGTATTGTGATGCTTCTGGTGTGGGACTAGGATGTGTATTAATGTAACACGGGAAAGTTATTGCATATGTTTCGAGGCAATTGCGGAAACATGAGAAGAATTACCCCACTCATGATCTTGAACTAGCTGCGGTCATTCATGCCTTAAAAATGTGGAGACATTATTTGTACGGTGTGCACGTTGATATCTATACAGATCACAAAAGTCTTCAAGACATCTTTAAGCAAAAAGAGTTGAACCAGCGACAGAGGCGGTGGTTAGAATTATTAAAAGATTATGATGTTAACATTTTATGCCACCCTGGGAAGGCGAATGTAGTAGCCAACGCACTTAGCCGCCAATCAATGGGAAGCTTATATGGAATCCCTCCGGAAAGGAAAGAGATGGTTCAAGAACTTCACCGATTAGCAAATTTGGGAGTGCGTATAATTGATTCGGGCGATGCCGGGATTAGTATAAATGATTCCACGATTTCGTCCATGGATATGGAAGTGAAAGAACGGCAGTGTGAAGACCCGCAGTTATGTCGTTATAGAGACACATCTCATGGGAAAGAAAAGTCTCCGTTTGAAGTCTCTATGGATGGAATTCTTAGATACCGAGGCAAGTTATGTGTGCCGAATGTGGCGGACTTGCTCCGACGAATTCTAGAAGAAGCACATTTCTCTCGATATTCTATTCACCCAGGTGCAAGCAAAATGTATCATGATCTCAAGATGATGTACTGGTGGGACGGCATGAAAAGGGACATAGCAGAACTCGTGACACAATGTGCAAATTGTCAACAGGTAAAAGCTGAACACTAGAAGCCGGGAGGATTGTTGCAAGAGATGGAAATACCTACCTGGAAATGGGAAGTGATCAACATGGATTTCGTCGTGGGATTACCCCGTTCCCGTGGCAGGTATGACTCTATATGGGTGATCGTGGATAGGCTAACGATAGCAGCCCATTTTCTTCTAGTCAAGACCACGTACTCAGCGGAATACTACGCAAGGTTGTATCTCAAGGAAATTGTGCGACTTCACGGTATCCCACTATCTATTATAACAGATAGAGGGGCACAGTTTACAGCTAAGTTCTGGAAGTCTTTTCAAGAAGGTTTGGGCACGCAAGTGAAGTTTAGCACAACATTTCATCCGCAAACTGATGGGCAGGCCGAGCGTACTATTCAAACCTTAGAAGATATGCTACGGGCCTATGTGTTGGATTTCGGTGGTAGCGCGGATGACCACTTACCCCTTATTGAATTCCCATACAACAATAGCTACCACTCTAGCATACAAATGGCTCCATATGAAGCCTTATATGGGAGGTAATGTAGGTATCCAATCGGATGGTTCGAAATAGGAAAAGCACAACTAGTGGGCCCTGAATTTGTCCAACAAGCAATAGAAAAATTCAAGGTGATTCAAGAACGGTTGTTGACAGCCGAAAGTCGCCAGAAATCCTATGCGGACAATCGCTGATGAGACTTGGAATTTCAAGCCGGTGATTGGGTGTTCCTGAAAGTGTCGCTAATGAAAGGGGTGATGAGATTTGGCAAGAAAGGGAAGCTAAGTCCCAGATACATTGGACCCTACAAAATCATCCGCAAGTTGGGTCAGGTAGCCTATGAGTTGGATTTGCCTTCGGAGCTTGAATCAGTCCATCCAGTCTTCCACGTTTTGATGCTCCGCAAGTGTATAGGAGACCCCACCAAGATTTTCCCAATAGATGATGTGCAAGTGACAGAACGGCTTACCTATGAAGAGGTGCCTATTGCTATCTTAGATAGGCAGGTGCGGAGACTCCGAAATAAAGAGGTAGCTTCAGTTAAAGTCTTATGGCGGAGTAGCAATCGAGAAGAAATGACTTGGGAAACAGAAGAGAGCATGATGTCCAAGTACCCACACTTATTCCAACCCCCGGGAGAGATCCAAGACGAAATGCCGACGATATGAGGTATGTACGCTTCATTTTTTATACTTTTGGTCATGTGTGGCCACGAATATGTTGATATTGTGATGTAGCCCTGTGAGGCGATGATATTATGGGTTGTTGTGACAGGTTGGTAGTGTCAAATTACCAGGGAAACTCTGGCGAAATTTTCGTAGAATTCCGAGTATTTAACATTCGAGGACGAATGTTCTAAAAAGGGGGGAAGAGTGTTACACCTCGAAAATTTTTTCGTGAGCCAACAATGAATGGACCAACGAAGGGCATGAGTGTGCGATGTTTTACTAAGTAGGAGATGACTATTTATGAACTTTGGAAATAAGGAAGTTGCACAATTTCATTTCAGCCCAGTGGTCGTAAAATGGGATACGGCCCGTAAAGTGATTTACGGACCGTAAAGTGCCATCGTCCTCCAACCTTCCAAAATTTCAACTTTCTGTCAATGCTTCAAATGGTTAAAAAAGACTTAGAATACGGACCGTAAATTGAAATACGGCCCGTAAACTGAGTCGTAAACTGCCATGATCTTCAGCCAACCTTTCTGTTTCTGATATGCTTAAATACGGCCGTAGAGGACGGACCGTAAACCAGTATACGGCCCGTAAAGTGGGGTTTACGACAACTGTACACCTCAGTCACTGTTCATTTCGGATTGGATTTTAAGTCATTAAAAAAGAGACCAAACCTCATCCAATTCATTTCAATTTCACGATATTCTTCTCAAGAAGCCTCTAGAATGCTCTCTACTCTTTATCATAAGAAATCCAATGGAAGTTTGTGATCCACTACATGAAACCCACGAAATCAAGTGTGAGAATCACACAAAAGTTCATCTTTCTCAAGAAAAACCCAAAGGGAGTGAAGTAGGGTTGTGGTGCTAGGGGAGCAATTCCACTCAAGACTTGTTCAATCATCATCTAAGGTAAGGTTCATGACTTCTTCATGCTGTTTAAAGTATTGGAAAGCTAAGATGCTTGAATGGTAGAAAAACATAGAAGATGGGTCTTAAATGGATGAATAGTGTCACAATTGAATGGTAGTTGAATGGAATCATAAATGTTGATGTGCCATGATTATGAATATGTTGTAAACGATGTTTAGACCAGGAAATAAGCTATATATATATATATATGAGAAAACGCGATAACGAACTATAACCATAAATGTGGAAAAAATGGAGGAAAATGGTGGATTTTGCTCAACGTATATGAATGACGATTGTTGATACGATATTGTAAAGTGTTGTTGTAAATGTTTAGGAGTTGAAATAGAACGTGTGAAACGTAGTAAAAACAAGGAAAGTGCCGCCCAAATTTTCCTAGAAATAGTAGCGCGCGTTCTTAGAGTCGCTTAACTAACGTAAATGTGAATCCTCTTTTGAAGGAAGAAATGCACTATCGAAGGAGAGCAAGCGAACGATAGTTCTGTTAAACGTCAAAGGTATGTGAGGCTAGACATTTTCTTTCTATGGCATGAATCCCATGATATGATTCTTCTTCCTTTCCATGATCCTCCTATATTCCGGAAAGCCAAGAGCCTAAGATCGTGAATAGCTACATGAGTCAAGAGATATGATATGACGTTCTCATAAGGTAAATGATGTCGTTCCTTGTATACACTCACCTTATGTACAAATCCCTTCAAGGTGAGTCGGAATGTTCATAAATGTTCATAATGGAATCGAGGGTTCACGACCTTACGATACCTCGATCAAATATAGTTACTCTAGAGGCCTTATGCATGTACGATGATAAGCATATTATTATAAGTATTTTATGATGAGCATGCTATGATCATATTACACCGGGCCTAGTTGGCCAGGCAGTCACCGCGAAAGCGGGCAGCTTATACGATACACCATGGCCAGTTGGCATGGGCAGACACCACTAGTGGGCGGCATGAGATGGTACCCCGGACGCGGGAGTCCTGGACGCGGGCTAATGTTACTGATTATCACACCGCACCTATATGGTCGGGCAGTTTATGTATATATATATATGATATGCATACATGAGATGATGATAAGCTTAAAAGTAAGTCAGCATGCATTACTTTTCATGTAATTCCCAGTGAGGTACAGTTTCTCCATACTTGATGCCTCCCTTATTTCCTTGATGTATTATTATTGTTCATGCCTCTCATACTCATTACAATATTCGTACTGACTTCCGTTTTCTTTGGACGCTGTGTTCATGCCCACAGGTAGACAGGGAGGTGAGCTCGATCCAGATTCTTAGTAACTGCCAGCTGATTGCGAGCACTCCATTGTCCGGTGGTGCTCATGATTATTCTCTTGGTATAGGTATATTTTGGGCATGGTTGAGTCTTGTTCCACCTATATGTATAGTATGTCAGTAGAGGCTCGTAGATGCGCAGTGTGGGTAGATGGTCTCACGAGAGGCTTCTATGTATATGTATATATTATTTTGATGGCCGAGAGGCTTATGTATATATGTATAAGTATTTTCATGTTCTTAAATTAAAAGATGATTTTCTTATGTCCTAAGCATGAATTGATAAAGGAGCATTAAATGTGTAAGGTGAGTAGCTGAACGAGTGGTGCTCGATGGCTAGCCTCGGGTACCCGCCACGGCCCTTAGCTTTAGTAAGCACGTTTAAGTAATCGATTGGCTAATGTCCATGTGACTTCTCTTGAAGGTAGAGACGCGAGCATCAAAGAAGAACAAGCAAGCGATAGATTAGTTAAACGAAAAAGGTATGTGAGGCTAGTGCTTTCTTTCTATGGCATGAATCCAATGGTACGATTTTTCTTCTTCTCCTCATGAATCCTCTATATCTCGGAAAACTAAAAGCCCATGTTCATGAATAGCCATATGAGATGAGAGACATATTATGAGTTCAATAATGATGATGATGAGTTAAGTATAAAGATTCTCGAGTTCATAATATGATGTTCCTATAACGTTAATGATGTCATATATTGTATACACTCACCTTATATATTGTTTCCTTCAAGGTGAGGCAGTGTACCATAAAGTGAATGATGTCGTATGTTGCATACACTCATCTTATATATTATTTCCTTCAAGGTGAGGCAGAATACTTATAAATGTTGCACAATGGAATCGAGGGTTCATGACCTTATGTCATTCCGATAAAGTATAGTTGTCTTTGAGTTCCCAGGCATGCGTTATGATAATAGTATTATAAGATTATGATAAGTCTATGAGATGTACATGATGATATCACACCGCGCCTATATGGCCGGGCAGACACCGCTAAGGCGGGCAGCGGATACACCATGTCTAGATGGCATGGACAGACACATCTAGTGGGCGGCATGAGATGGTACCGCAGACGTGGGAGGCCTGGACGCAGGCTAATGATTATCACACCGTACCTATATGGACGGACAACTTATACATTTATGCATACATGCTATGATGATGATTATAAAGTAAGCCAGCATGTATCATTTCTTTTATAATTGACAGTCAGTTACAGTTGCTCCTCATTTGATGCTTCATTTCTCTCATTGACGTGTTATTATTGTTTATGCCTCTATACTCTGTACAATGTTCGTACTGACGTCCGTTTTCTTTGGACGCTGTGTTCATGCCCACAAGTAGATAGGGAGGTGATCTTGAACCAGACTCGTAAGAGCTAGTAGCTGATTTGAGGGCACTCCATTATTCCGGAGGTGCCTTTGATTATTCTTTTGTGTATATATGTATATTTTGGGCAAGACGGTGTCCTGTCCCGTCCCTATGTCTAGTACTCTAGTAGAGGCTCGTAGATACGCAGTGTGGGTTATATGGTCTCACGAAGTTGCTATTGTACATATATATATATATATATATATATATATATATATATATTATCATTTTGATAGCCGAAAGGCTTATGTATATAAAAGTATTTATGTTTCCAAATGGAAAATGATTTTTCTTATGATTTGAGTATGAATTTTAGAAAAGAACGTTTAATGAGTATGATGAGTAGTAGAACGAGTGGTGCTCGGTGGTTAGCCCCGTGTACCCGTCACGGCCCCTAGTCGGGTCGTGACAAAAGTGGTATCAGAGCAGTTCAGTCCTAGGAAGTGTCTACGAGCCGTGTCTAGTAGAGTCTTGTTTATGGTGTGTTGGCCGCCACGCTAATAAACAAGCGGCTACAGGGCATTCAGGAAAAATGAACATATTTCATCTTAAGAGATCGTCTGATAGAGCTGTGTTATAAGACTTTCTTCTTCCTAATAGAGTTCTATGATTTCGGAAATGGCGCCAAAGGGAAAAGCTACAGCAGCCCAGAAGGGCAAGACTACGACAAACAGGTGGGTGGAAAGAGAGCCGCCAATGAATGTAGAAGAGGGTGAGTCACATAATGAGGCTCCATCTAGTACTTCCTCCACCCCGCCAAATGTAGAAGAACAAGGAAGAGCTTCAGCTCCAATTCCTCCGCCGGTTGCTTCGGGTCAACAAGTGACCGAAGTCATTCATCTGTTGACACAGTTAGTTGCCACCCATGCACAGTGGCAGAATGCGGGTCTAAGTGATAGGGCAGCTAGTACTAGAGCCCGTGACTTTATGAGCTTGAATCCTCTGGAGATTTTCGGGTCAATGCCGGATGAAGACCCGCAAGGTTTTATTAATGAGATGCTGAGAACATTAAGGATTAGTCATGCCTCCGAAACTGAATCTGTGGAGTTGGCATCGTATAGACTCCGAGATGTGGCGGTATTGTGGTATAATAATTGGCTAGCATCAAGAAAGGAAAATGTGCCTCCTCCCGTGTGGCAAAATTTGTAGATGCTTTCATCCGTCACTATTTGACACTCGAGGTCCGCCGAGCTAGAGCGGATAGGTTCTTAAGTCTAAAGCAAGGAAATATGAGTGTCCGGGAATATAGCCTTCAATTTAATTCCTTGGTTAGATATGCCCTGACTATGGTGGCCGAGATGGGAGATAGGATAAACAGGTTTGTGAGTGTCCTAGGGCCACATCTATTCAAGGATTGTTTGATGGCTTCGTTGCAAGATGGTATGGATATTTCCCGAATACAAGCCCATGCCCAGAACTTAGAGGGACGACAGTAACCACAAAGAGGTGGTCGTGATATTAATAGAAGGCAAAGAAATAGGGCCAGATCTATGGGGGCAGGCAGTGATTATAGAGGTGGATCAAGGCAGACACATTCTAGATACTCAGGTCATTCAGTGACTAGTGCACCTCCTCGATTTACGGGTATGAGGTTTGATCGCTCCTTTCGTTCAGGACAGGGTCAGAGTTCAAGGGCCCCAAATTTTCAATTTGGAGGAAATTATAGTCAGAGGAGACCCCTAGTATCGCGATGCAGCCTGTACGGTAGATTGCATTCCGGACAGTGTCGTCAAGGTTCAGATGCTTGCTATGCCTGTGGCCAGGTTGGCCATATGATGCAAGATTGCCCATCGATGAGTGGTAGAGTTGGGGTTCAGCCCACAGGATCAGTGGCTGGTTCATCTTCAGTGCGCCCGATAGGTCAGACTCCCCAGATGTCAGCAGCTCGAGGTAGAGGCAGAGGGGAAGCATCTACTTTAGGTGCCACTCAGCCCCGTGTGTACGTTTTAGCTGGACGACAGGATCTTGAGTCCTCCCAGGATGTAGTTGCAGGTATATTGTCCCTATTTTCCCATGATGTATATGCATTGATAGATCCGGGTTCTGCCTTGTCTTATATTACTCCATATGTTACTAGTCGTATTGGGGTGAAACCTGAGCCAATCAAACCTTTTGAGGTATCTACTCCGGTTAGTGATCCCGTGATAGCTAGACAAGTGTATAAAAAATTGTGTACTTGTGATATGCAATCGCCAGACCAAAGCTGATTTAATTGAGCTAGAAATGTTAGATTTCGATGTGATTATGGGTATGGATTGGTTGGCTTCATGTTATGCTAACGTTGATTGCCGAATGAAAGTGGTTCGATTTCAATTTCCGGGAGAGCCCGTGTTTGAATGGAAGGGTAATACGGGATCTCTAAAAGGTAGGTTTATTTCCTACCTTAAGGCAAGGAAGATGATAGCTAAAGGCTATATTTATCACCTAGTCCGAGTTTATGATACCGAAGCGAAGTCGCCAACTTTCCAATCTGTTCCGATAGTGAATGAATTTCCGAATGTATTTCCAGATGAACTTCCAAGCCTTCCTCCAGAAAGAGAGATTGACTTCGCTATTGATGTGTTGCCGGACACCAAGCCTATTTCTATTCCTCCTTATCGAATGGCTCCGGCAGAATTGAAAGAGCTAAAGGCACAGTTGAAGGATTTGCTTCAGAAGGGGTTTATTAGGCCCAGTTCATCACCGTGGGGAGCACCAGTCTTGTTCGTGAGAAAGAAAGATGGTTCCCTACGAATGTGCATCGATTATAGGCAGTTGAATAAGGTGACAATAAAGAACAAATACCCTCTCCAAAGTATTGATGATTTGTTTGATCAACTACAGAGTGCCAAGTGATTTTCTAAAATAGACTTGAGGTTGGGTTATCATCAAGTGAGAGTTAGAGAAGAAGATATTCCCAAAACAACATTCAGAACGAGATATGACCATTATGAATTCCGGGTGATGTCGTTTGGGTTATATAATGCTCCGGCAGTGTTCATAAATTTGATGAATAATGTATTAAGGCCACTTTTGGATTTATTCATGATAGTATTCATTGATGATATTCTGGTATACTCTTGCACAGAATCAGAACATGCATATCATTTACGTATCGTTCTTGGAATTCTTCGAGCCCGAGAATTATATGCAAAATTTTCAAAGTGAGAGTTTTGGCTGAATTCTGTGAAATTTCTAGGCCATGTTATTGCAAATGATGATATTCGAGTTGATACTCAGAAAATTGAAGCTGTGAAGACTTGGCCAAGGCCTATAACGCCTACAGAAGTTCGTAGTTTTCTGGGATTAGCAGGTTACTATAGAAGATTCGTAGAGGGATTTTCCTCTATTTCAGCCCCATTCACAAAGCTAACCCAGAAGTCAGCTAAATTTCAGTGGAATGATGCTTGTGAACGCAGTTTCCAAGTGTTGAAGACAGATTAACCTCAGCTCTAGTCTTAACACTTCCCGAAGGGTCAGATGGTTATGTGGTGTACTGTGATGCTTCCGGCGTTGGGTTAGGATGGGTGTTAATGCAGCACGGTAGAGTAATTGCTTACGCTTCGAGACAGCTGCGGAAACATGAAAAGAACTATAAAACTCATGATCTCGAATTGGCCGCAGTTATTCATGCATTGGAAATGTGGAGACATTACTTGTATGGAGTGCATGTCGATATTTATACAGATCACAAAAGTTTTCAGTACATTTTCAAACAGGAGTTAAATCTGCGGCAGAGGCGGTGGTTAGAGTAATTGAAAGATCACGATGTGAATATTTTCTACCACCCCGGAAAATCAAATGTAGTAGCCGATGCGCTTAGCCGCCGATCAACGGGAAATTTGTGCGAAGTTCCTCCGGAAAGGAAAGAATTAGTTCCTGAGCTCCATCAACTAGCTAATCTTGGTGTGCGTATAATTGATTCGGGTAGTGCAGGGATTGGTATTAATAATCCCACAGTTTCATCTCTTAATATATAAGTGAAAGAACGTCAGTCTGAAGATCCTCATTTGTGCCATTACAGAGACACATCTCATGGAAAAGAGGAGTCCCTATTTGAAATTTCTACGGATGGAATTCTTAGATACCGAGGCAGGCTATGTGTTCCGAATGTCGCGGGATTGCGCCGTCGAATTCTAGAAGAAGCCCATTATTCTCGGTATTCTATTCACGCAGGTGCAACAAAGATGTATCACGATCTCAAGTTGATATATTGGTGGGATGGCATGAAGAGAGACATAGCAAGGTTTGTAGCCCAATGACCAAATTGCCAACAAGTAAAAATCGAACATCAAAAGCCAGGAGGATTATTGCAAGCAATGGAAATCCCGACTTGGAAATGGGAAGTGATCAACATGGATTTTGTAATGGGATTACCCCGTTCTCGAGGCAAGTATGATTCCATATGGGTGATCGTGGATAGATTGACGAAAGCAGCTTATTTTCTTCCAGTCAGAACCACATAAGCAGCAGAAGACTATACAAGGTTGTATCTCAAAGAAATTGTGCGACTCCATGGTATTCCAATATCTATTATTACAGATAGAGGAGTCCAATTTACAACCAAGTTCTGTAAATCCTTCCAAGAAGGTCTAGGTACCCAAGTGAAGCTTAGCACGACATTTCATCCGCAGACCGATGGACAAGCCGAACGTATTATTCAGACCTTGGAAGATATGCTACGAGCATGTGTGCTAGATTTTGGTGGTAGCTGGGATGATCACATACCTCTGATTGAGTTCGCACATAACAATAGCTATCATTCCAGTATCGAGATGGCTCGCTATGAAGCTCTATATGGAAGAAAGTGTAGATCTCCAATTGAATGGTTTGAAATAGGAGAAGTATAGCTAATAGGCCCTGAGTTGGTTCAGCAAGCGATAGAAAAAGTTAAGGTGATCCGAGATCGATTATTGATGGCCCAAAGCAGCCAAAAGTCTTATGCGGACAACCGCCGGCGAGACTTGGAATTTCAGGTTGATGATTGGGTATTTTTAAAGGTGTTGCCAATGAAAGGGGTGATGATATTTGGCTAGAAAGGAAAGTTAAGTCCTCGATACATTGGACCTTATAAGATTATCCGCAAGGTGGGTCATGTAGCCTACAAGTTGGACTTACCTTCACAGCTTGAATCTGTCCACCTAGTTTTTCATGTCTCAATGCTCGTTAAGTGTATTGGAGATCCTACGGGGATTGTTCCGATTGATGATGTCCAAGTGACAGAAAAGCTAGCATATGATGAAGTGCCTATTGCCATCTTAGACAGGCAAGTACGAAGACTTCAAAATAAGGAAGTAGCTTCAGTCAAAGTCTTACGGCGAAACAACAACCGGGAAGAAATGACTTGGCAAGTAGAAGAGAGTATGAAGTTCAAGTATCTGCACTTATTCCAACCCCCAGGAGAGATTCAAGATGAAACACTAACAATATGAAGTATGTACGCTTACTTTTCATGCTTTTGGTCGTGTGTGGCTAATTTATAGTTCTATTGTGTTGTGGCCCTGTGAGGAAATATTATTATGGGTTGTTGTGACAGGACGGTAGTGCCATATTATAGGGGAAACTCTGGCGAAATTTTAGTAGAATTCCCGAGTGTTTAACATTCGAGGACCAATGTTCCAAAAAGGGGGGAAGAAATTTACACCTTGGAAAATTCATGTCGTCACGTAGTGAGTGAACGACTGCGAGCTTAAGTATAACAGGAAGTTCTTAAGATTATAAGACGGATAATTAGTGGTCCTAGAATGCATACGTTAAGATTTTGAAGTTATATGAATTGATGAAATAAGGATTGAAAAGGACAAGTGGAGTATAGGAAAGGTTTCATAATTTTTTGCGTTAAGAATTGTTTGGAAATTCCTTGAGGGTGATTTATAGGGATGCTTAGATCATTAATGAAGTATTAAACAAGTGTTAAAAAGGTTGTATAAGGATTGGAGATCAAACGAAACGACGAGAACAACTTCCGAAAAACTGTGAGTTAAACGACCATGTTATATGGCCCGTGGAATGTTATACGGACCGTATAATTGTCCATATAACCCAACAACAACTATGTGTTCCATGGTGGTGAACCACGGACACTTATACGGCCCGTGAAATGTTATACGGACCGTATAAGTGGTCCGTATAAGTCCCGACGGGCTGAGTTATTCCAAGTATTTAAATGTGATCCCATTTCATTTTATTCATTCTCGTCACTTCACCACTTCTCTCCAAGCTTCTAGAGGGTTCCATACACACTTCATATACAAGAATTCAAAGGAAAGCTAAGATCAATATTGAGAATTCAAGTGAATCAAGTGCAAGCCCAAGTCAAGAATTCTCTTGGTACCGAAGTTAGGGTTTTCTCCAAGTGAAGTATTGTCAACCAAAACCCGTTCCTACGCATTCAAAGGTGAGTTTTAAGATTTCTCCATGTTGTTTAAAGTATGGAAAAGTTGAAACACTTGGATTATGGAAGAGAATGGAAAATGGATCAGAAAAGATAAGATTAGTGACAATTGTGAATAGTAGATTAATATGAATCATGAATCTTGATATGTTGAAATTGCAATCACGTTATGAATAATGTTAGGAGTATGAGAGAAACATTAGATGAAAATGAATGTAACATTGTAGTATGATTATGACTATGGATGACCATGAGAGTAAATTTTGGGAATTGAATAATGATTACGATATTATGAATGTTATTATTGACGTTGGGAGTTGAAATATGATATGGGGAAAGTAGTAGAAACAAAGGAAATGCTGCCCAATTTTCTTTATCTTTAGTAAGCACGTTTAAGTAATCGATTGGCTAATGTCCATGCGACTTCTCTTGACGGTAGAGACACGAGCATCAAAGAAGAACATGCAAGCGATAGATTAGTTAAACGAAAAAGGTATGTGAGGCTAGTCCTTTCTTTCTATGGCATGAATCCGATGGTATGATTTTTCCTTTTTCTCCTCACGAATCCTCTATATCTCGGAAAACTAATAGCCCATGTTCATGAATAGCCATATGAGATGAGAGACATATTATGAGTTCAATAATGATGATGATGAGTTAACTATAAAGATTCTAGAGTTCATAATATGATGTTCCTATAACGTTAATGATGTCATATATTGTATACACTCACCTTATATATTATTTCCTTCGAGGTGAGGCAGAGTACCATAAAGTGAATGATGTCGTATGTTGCATACACTCACCTTATATATTATTTCCATCAAGGTGAGGCAGAATACTTATAAATGTTCCACAATGGAATCGGGGGTTCACGACCTTATGTCACCCCGATAAAGTATAGTTGTCTTTGAGTTCCTAGGCATGCATTATGATAATAGTATGATAAGATTATAATAAGTCTATGAGATGTACATGATGATATCACACCGCGCTTATATGGCCAGGCAGACACCGCTAAGGCGGGCAGCGTATACGCCATGTCCAGATGGCATGGGCAGACACCACTAGTGGGCGGCATGAGATGGTACCCCGGACGCAGGAGGCCTAGACGTAGGCTAATGATTATCACACCGTACCTATATGGACGGAAAACTTATACATTTATGCATACATGATATGATGACGATTATGAAGTAAGCTAGACTGTATCATTTCTTTTATAATGGACAGTTAGTTATAGTTGCTCCTCATTTGATGCTTCCATTCTTTCATTGACGTACTATTATTATTTATGCCTCTCATACTCAGTACAATGTTCGTACTGACGTCAATTTTCTTTGGACGTTGTGTTCATGCCCACAGGTAGAGAAGAGGTGATCTTGATCCAGACTCGTAGGAGCTAGTAGCTGATTTGAGAGCACTCCATTATTCCGGAGGCGCCTTTGATTATTCTTTTGTGTATATATGTATATTTTGGGCACGACGGGGTCCTGTCCCGTCCCTATGTCTAGCACTCTAGTAGAGGCTCGTAGATACGTAGTGTGGGTTATATGGTCTCACGAAGTTGCTATTGTACATATATATTTATATTATCATTTTGATAGATGATAGGCTTATGTATATAAAAGTATTTATGTTTCCAAATGGAAAATGATTTTTCTTATGATTTGAGTATGAATTTGATAAAAGAACGTTTAATGAGTATGATGAGTAGTAGAACGAGTGATGCTCGGTGGTTAGCCCCGGGTACCCGTCACGGCCCCTAGTCGGGTCGTGACATAATGTATCTATTGCTTCTCATCACCCCTGAATCTTATAAGAAATAGGCTGAGTTTAATTGAAAATCTTGTTTGTGACTTGTTATGTGAAAAAAAAAACTATGTACCACTTTTGATCTCATTAAACATTTTGAACTAAGTTGTAATTTTTTTTTTGAAACTATCTTTGTGTAGCTTGTTGTGACCAGATCTCTATCTATACTTATGCCTCCTAAATCCATTCATGCATTTCTGATAGTAAACTGTAACATGTACATCACTTGAGACCCTACTAGTGTCTCTATAGCATTTGAAAATGCTGAAAACAACCTTCCACTAGTAAATGGATCTTTGGTTGGGAAAGTTGGAAATTTGGAACTTTTTCCAACTTAGTTGATGAATTGTGATTGCATTAGACATTGTAACTGGCATTCATTTGCTTTAAATGATGTTGTAGACTAAAGGATAGACTAAAACTGATTCTCATATCTATAATTGCTTCTGTGACTCTTTATTTAAGTAATTAGAGACTTAAAATGAATCTGGCCTTAGTTTAAATTTTTTGTAACACATGGAATTCACCCCTAGGCAGTTTTTTTTTCTCACTATCCTATTAAATATTGAATTCTAAAACTGGATAAATAGGTATTTGAAGTATTTTCAGGAACTGTGTGATCTAATTAATCCATGTAGCTGGCTTGTTTGATCCTTTTCCTAGATTAATCCCTTATAAGGTGCGAGAACTTAGCTTTGGGACTTGTTTTTAGTAACTAAAACCATTTGGTATGACACTTAGCTTCAAAGGAGTGTAAGACATAAAAAAGGAATTCTGTGAAAATCTTGTTTATCTTGCTTGCTGAGTTACTCTGACTTGAAGTTTGAATATTATTCATGTTTGGTTTTCTATATGTTGTTTGGTTTGCTATATGTTCTTACTTAACCTGGATGCTTAAAAACTTATTTGAAAAGTTATAGTATAGGAAGATATATTGGACCTATGTTTTGCTTGGAACTGGCTTTAAATCTTGAGAATGGAGTTGGCTTACTTGTTTACTCACCTATTTGCAACCCCTAAGTTATTCTTGTTTGACATTTGAAGTTTGAATCCTATCTATCATTGAAAATATAGTTGAGGATGTATTAGTGTAGATACTGCTAGCCTGCTTTGATCCTTTGGCTGATGTTCTTATCATTTGACACTATGAATTTAAAAAGAAGAAGAACTGGAAGTAACTTTGATTAGGAGTTGAGTGCTATATTTGTTTATTTGCTACCTTGTCTCTTCCTTTCCCTTCCTAAGTAATCTTATGGCTTACTTTCATGCTCTATGTGTGACAAACTTTTACTGAAAAATCCTTAAGAATTCTGTTTAACTTGGAATATTGATGAGTTAAGAAAAGATAAAAATGTAGTGGTGAGTTCAATAATTATAAGTTGCTTATGCATTTGTCCTTTTTCCCTTTCCTATTACTTGATGATTCTGCTTATATATTCCTATTTCCTAGATGCCATTTAAGACGTAGGATAAGTTTCATGAGACCTATGCTCCCCTTTTACTTGATCATGTAATTCAGACTTGAGTATTTTCCTATGAACTCTTTCTGTTATGACCATATGTGACTTCTACTTGTGCCTTAGTTCATTTGAGTAGTCCTAGCCATAAGTTTGAGAATAGGGCACCACTTAAAACCTTTGCAAGTGTCCTATATGATCTACTACAAGTTGGAATACCCGGTGATTTACCAGACCATATCTGCAGCTTATTGTGAGTTCTTATATTAAGCCTTTGAACTATTTGTGCATTATGGGAATTAAATTATGGCTAAATCATCATTTGAGACTCTCCTTTGTGACATATTACAATCTGGCATGGCCAAAGATAACTTTTGAAACTTGTTAAGTTCAAACTTCGAAAAATTCAAAGTTTGGAGCTTTGTTAAGCCTCAAAATTGGCATTGTTTTGTCATTTTGATTCTACAACAGACTAATATTGATTGAAAGTGGCAGACCACACCTAGACTACCATGTCTATGCATTTGCTCACCTTAAAAGATAGAACTTGGCTCAACATGTAGGAAGTTTAGAAATACTTTCTTGAATCTGTTTGATTTTTTACCCTACACTACTGATTAGCTAGCTATTCTAAAACCAAAATCAATATGACTTCTGTGTCCTAGCTACTGTGCATAGTTCTATTATTGTTTGTATTCCTTGTTATCTTGTCATTTCTGTATTACTTTCACTCTTAATTTGTTGATAGTTTGCTTCAAATTTGGATAATATAAAACCTCAAGGACTTTGTTTGGCCTTTGCTGATAGTTAAATGTTTGATATGGGATTGAAAGTGAACTGTTTGGAACCCTTTAAAATTCTTAACTGATTGTTTGTTGATACTGGTCTTAAGACCTGTTTGTGATGTTAAAAGTTAACTAGCAGCCTAAGATTTTGGCCTAGCTGTGTATACGTTTATAGGAGTTGGATTGATTAAGTATGAGGGGGTGTATATTAGGTATATGAAGGGCATGCAATTGTGTTTTGCTTTCCATTAGGTGTATATCATGAGGTATATTATGTATATTCAGTTTTGACACTTAGTAAAATTCGAGAATGCTTTGGTTTGGGCCCGGGGTTCAGGGCTCATCTCTTTATTCGACTGGACCTCTTTATATTGCCTATTTGGTAGTTCGGCTAGTCGGGTCGGTCTACTGTTTTAGCCGATATATTTGAGAAAAATGTCCCTTTTTCATAAACTGTCCCTCCCTATTTGTTTAATAATTATGGGCCTAGCCCAATTCCGTTGTAATTTAATTTTTTTGCATTGTAATTTAATTTATGTCCTTAAGTCAAGCACTTATACAATTTATGCCCATTTTATTTGTAAACACTCTATCCATTGGTGGGTTCAACGAGGCCCACTAACTTTCTAGATCAAGTTGACTTCAACCATGGAAGGACTAAGCATTGGAGCATAATTTGGAGCGGAAATATTTTATATGCATTTTTTATGTTGGGCTTGGTAGGCCCAACTCCCTATCTCTTATCATTTATATGACAAATTGATAAATACGTGCTTTATTGGAACCTTTAAAAGGGTGTTACGTATTAGAGTTGGCAAAACCATTTTCTAAATATAAAACTAATTTTTTACAAGTACTACCGTATAAAATGGTTTTTGGAGAATTAAGTGACTTTTGATAAAAATGGACATTTTCTCAAACTTGAAAATATAATTTTTTGGACAAAAAAGGACTTGGCAATTTATGGACATTGAGATAAATTGGGACCGTACCTATGAACAATTAGGACAAATGGACTTAAAATGACCCCTGGATTGATATTGGACTAAAAAAACTAAAAAATCTAAAAATATAAAATATGATTAGAATATGGATAATAATAGTATGCCAAAAATGATTCAGCAAAACTTAAACTAAAAACTCTTTTTTTTTTAAATAAAATTGGGTGGGCTTACGTGGTATTCTTCTTAGGTTAATGCCTTCGGGTTATAACCTAGGTGTTCTGGTCCGAAACCCAAAACGCTCAATTTTGGGTAAAATTTTACCACTTTTATTTCTTTAAAGTGTAGTATTTTTGCATGAATGACAACCCTTTTATTGCGAGAATCTAAATCACAAGCAGTTTTTATCAAAAAAAAAAATTATACTCACAAGGCCTACTATTAGAACCCGTAGGACAACCGTATTATACGGATCCTTAATACCGAGGTGCCAAACACCTTTCTCGGGGGATTACCAAAACCCTTACCCAAATTGGTTTCTTTTAAAACTCAACCGTTTTAAATGAACCCTTTCGAATTGGATTTCCTAACTTACCTATAAGTTAGGTGGCGACTCTAAAAAGTAATGTCCATTTAGAGTACCATCCACGTAGAAGTATATTTTTTCCTTTTTCCCGGTACGACTGGCAATCGTACTTCCCCGAGATACTTTCCTTTTTTAAATAAGGCAAGTGCAAATACGAATCGGAAAAAATATGACCCGCTACACTCCTTTCACTTACCACACAAGGATATACACCAAGCAGCCCAAAATATACCACTATACAAGAACAATATACACTTCCTTTCTTCTCATTCAAGAGTTCCAATCTCAACAACACCTCAACAACATTAGATACTAACCATATACATGAAAATCAACTTAACAACACAGAATAAATATGATCAAAACTGTCTATAATCTCAACTAGTCTCAATTAACAACTTGAAGTTCTAGTTCATGCTTAATCCATCCCTGTGACTAAATCAACATAGAATTAACCTTAAGCACAACAAAAAGGATGATATACATACCTTGTACATCAGCAACAACTCAAAATTCAACCTCCCCAGAGATTACAATAACCATTAATCTCTCTACAACATCCAAGAGACGGTCTTCTCTTTCTATCTTAACTTTTGATTTGTGATTATGGTGTAATCACTTGGAAATCATCATGGAACCTTTTTGGTTTGTTGGGAGGGTATTTAGGGGTATATAGATGAAGTTTGAAGGAGAAATAATAAGAAATGACCCTTGAAATATAAGTTAAAACAACCTAGGTCGGCCACGCCTCAATTTACGGTGTGTAAAATGGTTTGGCCATCGTAAAATGGTTTCACGGTTTGTAAAATAGCACCATGAAACAAGCATTAAAATTTGAGTTTCTGCCACAAATTTCATGGTGGCACCTCCCCATTTTACGGAGTGTAAAACATGACACCAACTTTCAACTTTCGACGAACTTGTTTCCATCGATTCTTTGACTCTGAAACCTGAAGGTACATACTTAACACTTATAAAATAACTTCCTTAACCTCATAGGGGTTTCATGTCCACTCTGGGATTACTTTAGTCTATTTATGATGAAAACGACGAGAAAATTTATGAGGTGTAACAGCTATGGCGGGCCCACTGTAGCGGACGTCCTGCCGCTGTAACTAATGTCGGGAACCGGATCCTATTTAATTCCCAGTAAAAACCATTCATTTCCTATCACTTCATTTATTATTCCAAAGCGTGTTTTGAGGCGATTAGAAGGAGTTCTTGGATGATTTCTCTTGTGGGTAAGTTCCCTAACCTAGAATTCATTCTTTTACCTTTCTTAAGCTTGAATCCATGTTAGAATTTCTATAAAACTTAAGAGGAAAGATATGTTTTGATGTCTATTTCATTATTTAAGTTTAAGTCTTTCTAAATGGGATTTGTTAGTGGATTTGACTAATCTAAGTATGGAATTTGATAATTTAGTAACTAATTGTCACGCCTCGAACCATGGCTCGGGCGTAACACGGCACTCGGTGCCTAACTGCATGTGACCGAGCGAACCCGTAGACTGTCTGAATCAGTACGAGATATAAAAACATGAAATAATAAGGAATAAACTAACACATGCTGATATACACAAAAAGTATGGCTAAAAATATATACAAATGCGAAAATACTGATTAAGTCTAAACAACTGAATAAATAACCCACAAGGCTAAAACATAAAAAATTGTTAAAATCTGACTAACTAGACTATATCTATGAAGCCTCTAAAGATAACTATCTAACTGTTGGGAAGACAGAAGCAGGATAACACCCCGGAGCAACTGGGCTCACCAATAGCTGATACGAGCGGGTCCTAGCTAGCTGGATCGTCAACCTGTATATCATTGCCTGCATCGCGAAATGCATGCCCCCAAGCAATAAAATGGACATCAACACATTTGAATTGTACTGGTATGTAAAGCAACTAAAAGAAAGAATATAAGCACTGAAACTGAAACTGAACTAAACAGGAAAGCAAGGATTTGAAGTACTCCCTGTTCTGAATGAAGAATCACCTATAAATTTGTAAATATAACTTAGGCCTAGGGCCCAAATAATGTGCACAAAAATTGTGGCCTCAGGCCCAAGCATTACGTATGCATAAACTATGGCCTAGTGCCCAAAAATACAGATACAGGTATTTAACATTATGCAATCTACAAGACTGGTTATAGCTGATAGCATGATAACTATTTCTGATTATTGATCTTAAGAAAATAACTGATTATACACTGACTGAGACTCATGTGATGTCAATACACAAGTCTATAAGGATTACGTTCTGAGTTCATGATATTCAAAATGATCACCATGAATGAATTATGAAACTATAACCCTAAAAGATAGCAGTTCTACAACTATTCAAGAAACTAGGGCTAAACTATATTCTGAGTCAAATTACTGATAAGCATGTAGAATGTGGTGCAGGGAGAATCATAAATGTTCCCTAACGTGGATAGTAGCCTCACATACCTGTATATGCTCCAAGTCTTGTAACTACTGGTCTGAAATTAAGAAGAATCCTAAAAGTCTAAGTCTTGAACCCTTAGGTGGGTTTTCTTGATAATCCTAGGTTAAGAACAATGATTCCCTGATTAGGTTAGATGAACACATGATTTAATCCACTTGGAATAGGCTAGGATAGCTTACCTTAGTATTCTTGATGGTGGAGGAGGAGAGCAAGTTATTCTAGGGTTTAGGGACTTGTAAAAATAAAAAGCCGGACTAAATCAGATATTTATAGGTTCTTGTGCGGGTTGGGAAATACGGACCAAAATATAGTTCGTATTCCAAATTATGGTCCATATTCTGGATCGTAATTAATAGTGTTCCAAAAAAACAGAAACACTGCCTTACTTTCCTCCTCAACTACGATCTGAATTACGGGCTGTAAACCAAATTACGGTCCATAATTAACAATATGATTCTCCAAGAAAAAATCCAGAATGTACAGTGAATTTGGATGGCATTTTATGATTTTAAATACGGGCTGTATAATGAAATACGGTCCGTAATCTGGGGCGTAAATCCCCATCTGATAACTGTAGAAAATTTTTCAATTCTAACATTCTCTATATGATTTTCTAAGTCTAAAATCATCGTCAAGGCTTAAGTTAAAGGTCTAAGGTGTTACAATATCTCCTCCTTGGGATCATTCGTCCTCGCATGAAGGATTCGGGAAAAGAGTGACTGCTACGGCTTGTGCACACTAGCTGACATGAACACATGAATGCCGAAGTAAGAAGGGTTGAACTGAATTATCTAGTGAACTGAATAAATACTGAACTGACTGGCTGCTGAACTGGCTGACTACTAGGAATAGGGAACCATGAAAGGAAATCTGAATGAGAAGATAAATTACTTTCAATGTTTTCTGCTGACTCTTCAAAGAGATGGGGATATCTGGACTTCATGTCCTCTTCTTCTTCCCACGTAGATTTTTCAACTTTCTGACTCCTCCAAAGGACTTTCACTGAAGCAACTTCTTTCGTTCTCAACTTGCGAACCTGATGATCAAGGAATATCACTGGGACTTCTTCATAAGTCAAACTATCATTAATTGTTATGCTATCAGTCAGGACAACTAGCGAGGGGTCTCCCACACACTTTCTCAACATGGATACATGGAACACTAGGTGCACCACAACCAAGTCTTGCGGCAACTCAAGTTCATAAGCCACTTGACCAGCCTTTTACAGAATTTTGTATGGTCCAATATAGCGGGGACTAAGCTTCCCCTTCTTACCAAATCTCATGACACCCTTCATATGCGAGACTTTAAGAAATACCCAATCATTAATTTGAAACTGTAAATCCCTTCGTCTCACATCTGTGTAAGACATTTGGCGACTCTGAGTTGTTTTCAACCGATCTTGAATTAACTTGACTTTCTCCATAGCCTGATAGACCAAGTATGGTCCTAACAATTCGGCTTCACCAACCTCAACCAACCAATTGGTTATCTGCATCTGCGCCATAGAAAGCTTCAAAAGGTGCCATCCTAATATTAGCATGGTAATTGTTATTATAAGAAAACTCAATGAAAGGCCAGTGATCATCCCAATTACCCTTGAAATCAAGGACACATGCCCTAAACATATCCTTAAGGGTCTGAATGGTGCGCTCTGCCAGGCCATCAGTCTGAGGGTGAAAAGTTATACTGAGATTAACCATTGTAACCAATCCTTTCTAAAAGGATTTCCAAAATTTTGCTGTGAACTGAGCACCACGATTTGAAATAATGGACACTGGAGTCTCATGAAGTCTGACAATTTCACGAAGATATAACTTAGCATAGTCCTCCGCTGAATCTGTGGTCTTAACTTGCAAGAAGTGCGCTAACTTCGTAGGTCTGTCCACAATCACCCAATTTGAATCATGCCTCATAACTGAATGAGGTAGACCTGCTATGAAGTCCATATTTATCATCTCCCACTTACAAACGAGAATATCAATATTCTGAGCCAAGCCACCAGGCCGCTGGTGTTTGGCTTTCACTTGCTGACAATTTGGACACTTAGCCACAGATTCTGCTACATTCTTTTTCATATCATTCCACCAATAAATCTCCTTGTGATCATTACACATTTTCGTGGAACCTGGTGAATAGAATACTTGGAAAGGTGAGCTTCTGACATAATTTGCTCTCTAAGCACATCTACATCTGGAACACATAATCTACCTTGATATCTCAAGGTACCGTCATCTCCCCCTTGTTCAAGAGCCGTCGTTGTATACTTGTGGATCCCCTGTTTCAGTTGCAACAAGTAGGTATCCATATACTGCTTCTGTTTAACTTCAACGACTAAGGAGGAGAAAGTATTATTCTGAACAACCATACCGCCATCCTCGGAGTCCAAAAGTCAAACTCCAAGACTGGCTAAATGATGAACTTCCTTGGACATGACTCTCTTTTCTGCATCAATATGAGCTAAGCTTCCCATGGAACGCCGACTAAGAGCATCGACCACTACATTCGCCTTCGCTGGATGATAGAGAATATCCACATCATAGTCCTTCAGCAATTCGAGCCATCTTCTCTCCCTAAGAGTCAACTCTCTTTGCTTGAAGATATACTGCAGGCTTTTATGATCGGTGAAAATATCCACAAGTACTCTATACAAGTAGTGACGCCATATCTTAAGTGCAAAAATCACAGCTGCCAATTCCAGATCACGAGTCGGATAATTCTTTTCATGAGCCTTAAGCTATCTAGATGCATAAGCCACAACTTTACCATGCTGCATTAAAACACAGCCAAGGTGAACTCCTGAAGCATCACAATAAACTACGAACCCTTCGGTTCCTTCTGACAGCACCAACACTGGAGCAGAAGTCAATCTCTTCTTTAACTCTTCGAAACTCTGTTCACATGCATCTGACCATTGAAATTTATGCTTATTCTAAGTTAACCTAGTCAATGGAGCTAAGATAGAGAAAAATCCCTCAACAAAACGCCTGTAATAACCTACCAGACCCAAGAAACTTCGAATGTCTGATGCACAGATGGGTCTGGGCCAGTTCTTTACAACGTCGATTTTCTGAAAGTCCATTTTAACACCTTTTCCTGAAATCACATGGCCTAAGAATGCCATTGACTTTAGCCAAAATTTGCACTTTGAAAATTTTGCATAAAGCTCACGATCCTTGAGTGTTTTCAATACTATCCTGAGGTGCTCTGCATGGTTAGCCTCACTACGAAAATACACTAATATGTCATCAATAAATAAAATGATGAATAAGTTGAGATAAGGCTTGAAGACTCTGTTCATAAGATCCATAAAAGTTGCTGGTGCATTCATCAACTCAAACGACATGACAAGAAATTCAAAATGACCATAGCGGGTTGTAAAAGCGGTTTTCAGAATATCAACCTCCTTAACCTTCAACTAATGGTAGCCTGATCTGAGGTCAATCTTTGAATACCACTGAGCACCCTGAAGTTGATCAAATAAGTCATCGGTTCTGGGAAGAGGATACTTGTTCTTAATGGTGACCTTGTTCAGCTGGCGGTAATCTATACACATACGCAAGGATCTGTCCTTCTTTTAGACCAACAAGACCGGTGTGCCCCAAGGTGAGACACTTGGCCTTATAAATCCCTTGTTAAGAAGATCCTTCAACTGAACTTTTAATTCCTTCAATTCTGTTGGGGCCATTCTATACGGCAGAATAGATATCGGCTTAGTGCTAGGAAGTAGATCAATTCCAAAGTCAATTTCCCTATCGGGAGGAACTCCGGGTAGATCATCTGGAAAGACTTCTGAAAACTCACTGACAACTGATACAGACTGAAGAGTTGGAGTCTAGGCATCTGTATCCCTGACTCGAACTATGTGGTGAATATACCCCTCGGAGATCATCTTTCTGGCCCTAAGATAGGAAATAAATCTGCCCCTAGGTGCTACTGAATTACCCCTCCATTCTATGAGTTCATCAGGAATAACAAAGGTTGCTGTTTTATTTCTACAAACCACTGAGGCATAACAGGACTCTAACCAATTCATACCCATAATTACATCGAAGTCTACCATTTCTAATTCTACCAAGTCTGCTCTAGTTTTCCGATGATAGACTAACACTGGACAGCCCCTATAAATACGTCTAGCTATAACTTACTCCCCAATGGGTGTGGCTACTTCAAAGTGTAGACGCAACTGTTCTATTTTTATCCCAAACTTCTTAGCAATATAAGGGGTAACATATGAAAGAGTGAATCCTGGATCCATAAGAGCAAAAACATCGAAGGGGAAGACTGTTAGCATACCTGTGACAACATCTCCACGGGATTCTGTATCCTGATGTCCTGATAGTGCATACAGACTGTTCTGACCGCCGCCCAAATTTCCAGACTTTTCTACCCCACACTCCTGCTAGACTTACGAATTTCGAGAAGCTACTGAATTAGTGGACTGAGCTACATTACCGTTACATCCGGTATTCTATCTTGCTAATGGACAATCCCGCAAAAAGTGACCTGGCTGACCACACCCAAAATAGATATCCATGCCCAAACGACATACATCTAAATGTTTCTTACCACAAGTGTTGCAAGTAAGGTGTTGGAAACCACAATTGATCAAGCTGGCCTGTGACTATGAGAATGCTGTTTCGAAGTCTCGGCCTTTCTCATTAAACTTGGACCTCTGAGATGGGGCACTAGCTGTAGAGGGAGCAGGTTCTGATGACCTATTCTTACAAAACTGATAATTCCCACCTCCTTGAGATCCTCCCTGACTGAAGTTACCAGCAGACTTAGCCCTCTTATTGAAGTCTCTATCCTTCTGCTTCTGCAGGGCTTCTTCTTTCTTCAACCTAGTCTCGTTACCTTGTACAAATACCAGTATCTTCGAAATAGTCATCTTGTCATTTTGAGCAGTTGTATTGGCATCCCTGTGCAATTCGAGTTTAAGCCCAAGTACAAATCTTCTAACCATGGCCCTCATATCCGGAACCATGTAAGGAGCATGCCTTGATAATAACACGAACTTGAGATAATAGTCCTGAACAGTCATGTCATTCTGCCTTAAATTCTCAAACTCAGTAGCCTTGGCTTCCCTGACCTAAACTGGCATGAAATGCTCAATGAAAGCGTCAGTAAATTCATCCTAAGTAGCAGAAGGTGCATCCTCCCCTTGGTACTGTTCCCATGTCTCATACCAAATATGAGCCACATCTTGCTGCTGGAAAGCTCCAAGATCTGCTACCTCTGTATCATTTGCATGCATCACTCGAAACACTTTCTGGAGTCCATCAATGAAATTATGTAGGTCATATTCATTCTTTGACCCTGTGAACACTGGCGACTTCAGCCGTAGAAACTCCTGAGTCCTAGAACTATTCGACCCATTACTAGCACTTGAGCTAGGAGCCGTTTCTTGTCGCTGGGCTTGGTTTCCCAAAATCAGAGTGAGCAGCTGAATAGCTCCTTTAACATCCACGTCCGAAGCATTGGGAGGTGTAGCTGTAGCATTTGCTGTGGCGGCTGTCTGAGCCTGAATGTTCTATTTTGTCATTGCATCAACAGTAGCCCTCTGGCTAGTAGCAATATTCCTCTTGTTGTACTTTCTTTTTGGAGCCATTTCTGAAATACGTAATTCGCACGAGTTAGAAGAATTTCTAAATGTACTGCTATAACTGCACGAACTAGAGTATGAAAGAAGCAAAACAAATCCTGAATGTCTTGGTGGTCAACTATTTATATGTGTGGGGCCCTCACACATAGGAAGGTGACCCCACTTGACACGGCTTTATAGACTCCCTAAGACACTTGAACCTAGTGCTCTGATACCAAGCTTTGTCACGCCTCGAACCATGGCCTGGGCGTAATATGACACTTTGTGCCTAACTGCATGTGACCGAGCGAACCCATAGGCTGGCTAAATCAGCACGTGATATCAACAACATGCAATAATAAGGAATAAACTAACAAATGTTGATCTACGCAAAAAGTTTGGCTAAAAATATATACAAATGCGGAACTACTGATTAAGTCTGAACATCTGCATAAATAGCCTACAAGCATAAAACATAAAAGACTGCTAAAATCTGACTAACTAGATCATATCTATGAAGCCTCCAAAGATAACTATCTAATTGATGGGAAGACTGAAGCAGGATAACACCCCGGAGCAACTGGGGCTCACCAATAGCTGATACGAGTGGGTCCTAGCTAGCTGGATCGTCCACCTGCATATCATGGCCTGCATCGCGAGATGCAGACCTCCAAGAAATAAAAAGGATATCAACACATTTGAATTGTGCTAGTATGTAAAGCAACTGAAAGAAAGAATATAAGCACTGAAACTCAAACTGAACTAAACAAAAAAGCAAGGATCTCAAGTAATCCCTATTCTGTAAATCTGTAAATATAACTATGGCCTAGGGCCCAAATTATGTGCACAAAAACTATGTCCTCAGGCCCAAGCAATAGTTATGCATAAATTGTGGCCTAAGGCCCGAAAAAAAAAATACAGATACAGGTGTTCAACATTAAATAATACACATGACTGAGACTGGTTATAGCTAATAGCATGATAACTATTTCTGATTATTGAACTTAAGCAAATAATTGATTATACACTGACTGAGACTCATGTGATGTCAATACACAAGTCTATAAGGATTACGTACTGAGTTCATGATATGCAAAATGATCACCATGAACGAATTATGAAACTATAACCCTAAAAGATAGCAGTTCTATGACTATTCAAGAAACTAGGGCTAAACTGTATTCTAAGTCAAATTACTAATAAGCATGTCGAATGAGGTGCAGGGAGAATGATAAATGTTCCCTAACGTAGATAGTTAGCCTCACATACCTGTGTATGCTCCAAGTCTTGTAACTACTGGTCTGAAATTGAGAAGAATCCCAAAAGTCTAAGTCTTGAACCCTTAGGTGGGTTTTCTTGAAAATCTTAGGCTAAGAACAATAATTCCCGAATTAGGTTAGATGAACACATGATTTAATCCACTTGGAATAGGCTAGGATAGCTTACAGTAGTGTTCTTGATGGTTGAGGAGTAGAGCAGGTCGTTCTAGGGTTTAGGGACTTGTAAAAATAAAAAGTAAGACTGAACCAGGTATTTGTAGGTTCTAGTGCGAGTTTGGAAATATGGAAAAAAATACAGTCTGTATTCCAAATTACGGTCCATATTCTGGACCGTAATTAATCATGTTCCAAAAAAATAGAAACACTACCTTACTCTCCTCATATACGATCTAAATTACGGGACGCAAAACAAATTACGGTCCGTAATTAACAATATAATTCTCCAAGCAAAATTCCATTATGTACAATGAATTTTGATGGCGTTTTATGATTTTAAATACGGGCCATATAATGAAATACGGTCCGTAATCTGGAGCGTAAATCCCCATCTGATAACTGTATCAAATTTTTCAATACTAACATTCTCTATATGATTTTCTAAGTCTAAAATAATGGTCAAGACTTAAGTTAAAGGTCTGAGGGGTTACACTAATGGGCTTGAATCTTCCATTATTGTTGAAGAATTGAAAGATTTAAAGTTAAGGTTTATGCTCAAATTAGGAGTTTTGACTTGAATGATGAAATTGACTTATTCTTGAGTTATATTAGCAATTGAATGGTAGAATTGAACTTGTAGAATGTTGGGTTCCCGATTTCACTTTTGAAATGCCCGTTTTGCCGTTATGGGCTCGTTTTCCCCTTCTTCTATAGTTGATTTTGAATCGAAAGATAGTATAGCAATGTGGGTATTGTTCTTCTTTATTTCTAACTTAGAATTCTGTTAAGGATAGATTTTGAGTATTTGGAGGCTCTCCAAAAAGGCATGGCAAAGGTGTTATTGTTCGTGGCTCCCGCCCAGCTACCAGGTAGGTTACGGATTAACTTATGGTTAGACTTCGGTTTGTGAAGCATATGTAAAGTTAGTGAGTGGGTGAGAAAGCACGTACATCTTGAGGTATGAAGGTGGGATTGATTACTTAGGTTGGCATTGTTGTTTGATTTTGGCTTCTTGCCTTATTGCGATCTATTGGCTTATTGCCACGTGTGGGATAATAGACTTGATGCTGAGTTGCCTTATAATGATTTTGAGGAAGGCTGAAGACCTTGGGTTTTGTTTTGTAAAGAGGAAGGCTGTGATTTATTCGTGATATTTTGATATGTGTCTATGTGTGGCACGATTGGTATTGATAGATTCTCATTAGCATTGATATCATTCACGCATTCATACTCATATATTTGGATCAAGTTGCACGCTGCAACATATTATATATTATGCATAAATTAGATCGGGTTGCATGTTCTGCATCATATATTGAATCGGGTTGTTACACCCCGTACCTCGGAGAAGAACTGGTTAAATTTGAATGTAAGTATATCGAGCTATGGCTAGATAAAACAACTTTGGATTGTGAGGAACGAAGCATTTTTAAGTATATTGTTTAAGTAGAGCATGAATTATGATCTTGTAAGTAGTAACCGGGAAGGACAACCTTGGAACCAAAGGACATGACCATTATCAAGTATGATTAATGATAAATATCATGTATGGAGAGTTTCGGAAGATTCCAGGATCAAGAAAATCGAAGAAAATAAGTTTGATGAAAATTTTGAAAAATGTTGGCAGGAGTTTTGGAAGATTTTTAGTCAACTTTAGTGGAGTATATCTCCTAGTATATTAGGAGTTTTAACGTGTTTCAAAAGCCTAAAATGAATTTCGTCCAGTCGGGTTTCCAACGTAATAAACCGCTCATCCATACGACATCGAAGTGGAGAATTATGGACGTTACAAGTTAGGCTGACAGAGCAGAAACGCGTGCTACAGTGACTGCTACAGTCACTCGGCCCAAATCTAGAACCTTCTAAAAGGGTCAAGACCTCATTTTTTTCACCAAAAATCAGATTTTAGGCTCAGCACACACAAAGGGCCATTATGTCATAAAAAGTTGAGGGTTTGAAGTGATTTTGGTTAACCAAGGCTCGGGTAGCGTATAGTTATGGTGCTAGTATTGTTTTGCGGTGGATTTTGGTGTGACTTAGAAGTGGATATTGAAGATATTGTTGTCTTAATAAGAATAAGGTATGAATCTCTCCTTATTAATGTTACTTTTGGTTTATTTATGGAGATAAAGACGTTAAATAACTGTATAGCAAGTTGGTTAGTTGTGGAAATTGGAAAACATCATGTGTGATGTTTTATGATACATAATGGTGTTAGAAATGATATTATGGATGTTGGTATTGTTTTTGTTGTTGGTTATTGAATTATTATTTCGGGCTAGGCATATAAATAGGGGAGATGCTGCCCGAATTTCGGTAACTCTAGAATGATTTATTTAAAGGATTAAGACAAGCGTATAAAGGTGAGTCTAACAATAGTATAAATTTTCTTGAATATTGATTTACGAGCCTAGGAGGACAAGCGTTGAGTAGTTAAATTTTAGGCGACCAAAAAGGTATGTTAAAGCTAGTCCCTTTCTTTCTAAAGACATGATTCTTTTCTTATGAATCCACACATGTTTCCATAACCACCTTGTTTCCAAACAGTAGATGTTCATGACTCTTAAAGCTTTTTATGATGTTAAAAATGAGAGTGTTTCTATGATGATTACAATGATGATGATTTTATGTTTAAACGTCTCAAGTTATGATTTCAATAATGATACGAGAATGTTAAGGTATTTCATGATTTCTCAATCTTATTCATTATTGTTGGTCTCATCTCATGTTATTCGTCCCTTCGAGGTGAGATACAATGATGATGAATAATTCATAATATAAATCGGAGGTTACCGACCCTACGTCACTCCGATAGAGTAGTAACATTTAATTGGGCTCTCATGTATGTTATATGTATTTATGTATGAGTAATTTAAATACTTACCGCGCCTTAATGGCCGGACAAGATACTATATATATTTCACCGCGCCTTATTGGCCGGACAAGATACTATATATATATAACACCACGCCTACATGGCCGGGTAAGACCACGCCTACATGGCCGGACAAGATGCTATGTATATTACTGCGCCTTAATGGCCGGACAAGATGCTATATATATTTCCATGCCTTAATGGCCGGACAAGATGCTATATATATTACCGCGCCTTAATGGCCGGACAAGATGCTATATATATTACCGCGCCTTAATGGCCAGACAAGATATTATATATGTATATATGGAAAAGTCTTTTTTTTTAAGTTAAGCATGCACGACATACGCCTTAAAAAGGAATTCAGAGGCACAGGTTGATCTCTTTTGTATTACTTTATTTTCATACTTTCATTATGTTATTTTCCATGTTCGGTATCTCTTACAATGTTACTACTCATGCCTTACATACTCAATACACTATTCTTACTGATGTCCCTTCTTGTGGACGCTGCGTTCATGCCCGCAGGTTCAGGTAGTCATTCGGATGAGCCAGACCATCTCCTCAGCCACAGTCAGTGTGCTCTATTTGATCCGGAGCTGCAGCTTTTGGTATGCTATTTATGAGGTGTACAGATGTGGGTATGACAAGGCCTTGTCCTGTGTTTCTACAGCTAGACTCCATAGAGGTCTGTAGACAGTTGTATATAGTGGGAATATCATGTAGCTTTGTGGTCTCCTATTTTTCCGTACAGCACATGTAGTGGCCATGTCGGACTGTGTAGTCATCCGTTGCACGTATGCCTATATATACATATCCATGTGTATAAATTATGAGTTTTCCAAGATCGAGTTTACTGCATTAATTTTGCAGCAGATGCTATCGCTCAGATATGAGCTAGAAATGGGCCACCAAGTTACTCAGCATATGGCAAGTACGAGTTTACGGGTGCTTGGTCAGTAGTGATCGGGCACTCGTCACGGTCTATGGGTTTGGGTTGTGACAAAAGTGGTATCAGAGTAGTTCTTCCTAAGGATTGTCTACAGACTGTGTCCGGTAGAGTCTTGTTTACAGGTGTGAAGTCGGCCACACTTATAAATAGGGGGCTGTCGGATATTTAGGAATCATTGACCTTTCCATCTATCTTAGATCGTGCGATAGAGCCAGAGTCTAGGAAAGATTATTTTTTACCCTCTTTTCCTATAGGTAAGCAAAGATTGATAAAGATGAAGAGATCAACCTCAGACAGTGGGGGTGCTAAGAAGACCCCTAGAGTAGATTCAGGACCACGGGCTCCGAGACCGAGCAGGAGGAGCCTTAGCTATTCCATCAAGACTGATCCCTTTAAGGACCCCACAACGATTCCCCCAGAATTTTTCACTTCTAGAGAGGAGGATCCATCGGAGGACAGCTATGACACGGACCCGTCTGAGGGTTCATATGGGACGCCAGAGTAGGAGATTTCCGAGACTGTACTAGAGTTGACTTCCCCAGCTGCTCCTATGGCAGAGCACTATGTTAGGCCAACTACGCCTGAGAGTGTGACAGATTATTCTAGCCCATTATCTTGGTCGTCAGTAAACCAAGAGCTACCTGAATATTCGTAACCCTCAGACTCAGATGAGAGAGATGAAGAGGTCTAGACTAGCAAATGGCGGGAGGAAAATGATGAGGACACTTCACTTTATAGCCCTCCAGACCAAGCTCAGGACAGGTCGACTACATGCATATGGGTCTTTTATTGAATTTTCTTATGTGTGTACAATTATTGCAGGATATCTTTAATAGGTGAGAAATGGGAGTTTTAGAGGAACTGATAACCAAACTACTTATGGATAACCGAGACTAAGCTATTTTTGGCCACTACTAGGAATCTTAAATTTAGAAATGGAAGACAGTCGTGTGTTGATCGATAGTTATTATTGAGAGTTCCGAAGGCTAAACTAGCATTTTCTCGGTCAGGAAAGTAAGGGATCTTTCCAATCCGTAGGGAGATGCATTACAGGAATTTTATTGGGATCGCTTAGAACTTTAACTTGTTATAGGTCATGCGATAAAGGTCACGCAGCAGGGTGGATGTGATCGTACCAGCATTAACGCACCAGATCCCATCAGGACTCCAAAGTTAAGCGTGGTGGGGTGAGAGTAATACTAAGATGGGTGACCCCCTGGGAAGTGTACTAAGAGTCCTACAAATTTGGACATAAGAGAAGGATGAGGGACTAGAATATCTTAAGGGAAATTAGAAGCGTGTGAGACTTACGGTTGGAAACCCCAGATGATTGTGAGAGATAAGGCGGACCCGCTTGGCAAGGAGAGGGAAGACGTATTACAGCTACATAACTTGGACGAGTTTTAAATAGTATTGGGAATATTTTGTATGTAAGGTGTTAGGAGAGGAATATACGATATTTTATGTGTGGTCAATCAGTTTGCGTGCCCCGATAATCGACATTGCGATGTGTTAAAGGTACTGGTTGAACAACGTATTGAAATTCAAGTGGTAATTGTTACAGGGCGAGGTGACATTAGTCTCTCTAAAATTAAAGTTGGATAATCCTGATGCAATCACATCAGGGAAAAGGAAGGAAGTGAGTATACAAGAGTAAGAAGATTAGGATGCCCTGAGGAAAGGAGAGGTGTAAGCAATGGAGGTATGTTGCGAAAAAAGGTTAACTCAAGCCTCAAGATGGGAATCTTGAAGGTAAGTACAGCGGCAAAGAATCATTCGGATGAATCTCGAAAGTAAGTATACGGAAAGAATGGAGTATGTAGTATGGAACGAAAGACGAATTTAAAGGGTTTGAAATCAGATTCTGATAAGTGGGACTGAAGGGCAGTAACAACGAATAAGGATGTGAATTGGGAGAAAATAAGCAGGTTTTGCAAAAAAAAAAACCCAGGGGATTTCCGGCTATTGAGGGGCAGTTGAAGCGGTAAATGTGCAACCATACTAACATGATTACCTCGAAAAACAGGAAAGCCTTCATAAAAGATGATTTAGCAATAGAACGGATTTGCATTTCGGAAAGGATATTCTATGAATTTTAGGGACAATACCATAAAATAGCAAGTGGAGAAACGTGCTTCGGAGGAAAGGGATTCAAGGAAGGTCTTCAGGATGAAAGTAAGAAAATTACATTAATGGATTTATTAAAGAAAATCGAACAATCACCAAGGATAGGAGAAAGGATAATAAGTAAATAAGTCTGGCGAAGAGGCGAAACATCAGTAACATGGGATAAGAACCTTGATAAGTAATATAAAGATTCGATTATAAAGGAAATAGAACGATACACTGGGGATATGCATAAATATGAACCGGCTGTAGTGTAAAAAAAAAAAGATGAAGACTAGATGAAAGAAAAAAGAAAAGGGTGTACTTTGTAAGGATTTCATGATAGGAAGAAGAAGTGGTAGAACACTGGAAGAATTATGATGCATATCTGTAATGAAAGGATGACACGTGGGAATGGATGGTATAGAATATTAACTTTTAATGGTATAATATAGACGTAATCGGAATTGGGAACCCAGAGCAAGAATAATTTCAATGGTGTTAAGAAGATAGTCGTGGGGAAAAGACTAGGGCTAAAGGAGCGGGGTATAGCCGGACACTTCATAAGGAGCCTGACAAATTTCGATGTCCCCTTCATTTATTAGCCCAGGGAATTACTAGTCATGAAAGGTAGAAGTGAAAAGACGATAAAGGAGGCACCCACGTTGGATCTGATATGTATGAGCATTTTGATCTGATACAAGGCTTCAACTAGCAGAAAGGGAAATAAGTCAAACCATGTGATGAAAAGAACTCCGGTATTATAAGGAACCGACGGGTAGAAGGATTGTTAAGGTCATCCAGGTGATTATAAAAAAATGACTAATATTCAAAAGTTATTGGTGTATAAGAACATCCTTAAAAAGGGGGGAAGAGCAGATTTAGTCTTGAAATGAATTATGACTTTCCCAAAAATTCCAAACAAAGAAATGTGTTAGTTTGAAAAAACCAAAGTTCGAGAATGTATCAGGAGAAAAAAAAACGGATTGAAAATAAGTATATTATGGGGCAGGTATGAGAAACAAAGTATGATAGGAAAATAAGGGGAATTAACGTGTCAAAGAAAATGATGTGAGATATGATGTTTCTAGACCGTGGTTCGAATCCCTCGTACCGAGGAAATTGTATTGCACCTAGATACGCGGTGACATGTCCTAAAGAGCGACAAGGAGAGTAAGAATGCTCTCCAAGTTTATTACCGAGAGTATGATGAATACAAAGGACACTTTAGGTTACAACAAAACGGAAGCTTGGTGTCAGAAGGAGTAAAAATCCAACAAAAGGAATAATGATAGGTGGCTTGGCGATCTCCAAGAGAGGGGGAGTGATGTTTTATAATAGAAAGATAGTAGTATTGCCGGAGATTAGAAAGTATCTCACGAGTCGCTAACCATACTGAATATGAGAGTGTATATTATGGAACTATATGAACCATCAACGTAAGGTTATGTCCAACAAAATTGTATAGAGGCAACAATGGAAAGCCAACGAAGAATAAAAACTAGCTAAGTAATCACCAGAATAAGAGAGTCAAAGATAAGTATACTGATGTTGGGAGGAAGTTGTGGTAAAGTGAGAATTTCTCTCAGCTCTATAATCATAAATTTATACTGTAGGATTTGAGGAAATGAAATTAAAGGAAGAGTTTTGATAGGAGCTCACAGATGTTATGGGTTATGAATTAGTTGAACTATCATTATTAGCTTATTATAAGCATAACCCTGCTATGAGGAATAATAAAGATGGTGAGGAAACGTTACGTATCAAAGGAGTAAACAAGGGAGTTGCACACTAACAGGGAAATAAAGAATGACAAAAAGAGAGTATTTGCAGGATGGAAAGTAGCCGTGACATCATAAGGCAAGATTACTGTAATAGGGATAGAATGAGACCGGGATACTAGTTGATTTCTGATTACGTACATGAGAACGAAAGAGCTCCAGCCAGAGACACCATTATCCTCGGGTATCTGATGTTTCTTTGAATGATTTCTTGGTCGTGTGTGGCCAATATGGGAAAAGGGCAGGTGCCAGCATGTTCCTCGATTTGGGACATCACAAGTTGGTATCAGAGGCCTAGGTTACCCGGTCTATAAGTAACTGAGCATTTCTAGTGGAGTCTTGCGGATTGGTACAATGAGCTTCGTACTTATCTGCGAGAGGCTATGGAACATTTAGGAAACTTCAAATTTTTTCATTCATTCATGCTACTTTATTCAAATTGGTAACTGATTCATTTCTATTCTCTCAAAATTAGTGAGAACACGAGATGCTATCGCGAGAGATGAGGTGCTCGAGCTCGCTACTGGGACTGACATGAGATGATGAGAACAGGCGAGAGACAGTGGCCAAGCTAGAGGCCATATTGCTGTATCGGCCATAGGTGGGGCCTCTGTGGCTGGATAGAGACAAGCTCGATTAGCTTCTCCAGAGCATCTGCCAGAGCGACAACCCACGAGAGAGCAGGCAGAGAGGGTTCGTAGATTTATTGGTGGACTTGTGCTTCCACTTCACATTTCTTGTCTTTAGCTTGTGGTCATGGGATCTTCCTTTGAGGAAGTAGCAGATTATGCTGTTATTGTCGAGTCTGCAAAGGCTCGATCATTTGGAGGGTCTAGTGAGAAGAGGCCTCGTCAGTATGGTGGGTACAATGTTTCTAGTTATAGGGGAGGGGGTCAGTCTTCCAGGACCTATTAGTTAGCCCCCAGCCATCCGATTCAGTCTGCATTATAGGAATCTTCTGGTGGCCCTTCTAGACAGAGTGGCTATAGGGCAGGGCAATCTCATGGTGTTCTTTCTCTCGGCCAGCTGACCGAGGTAGTCCATCCGGTTCTTCAGCCTTTGTGTATCAGCCTCCAGCCCCCAGATCTTGTTATGTTTGTGGTGATCCTAATCACATCATGAGAGATTGCACCCGATCTATTCATAGTGGGACTCAGAAGGGTTCCCGGTTCTAGATCCCGAGCTCGGGTGGTTTTTCAGGGAGAAGCTATGCTCAGTCAGGCCGCGGTGGTTCACATTTGTCCAGGGGTGGTCATCAGTTTGGTAGGGATTGTTCCCAGGTCTCAAAGGAAGGAGCGAAGTCTAGCCAGGGAGGCCGTGGTGGTGTGCATTGCTATGCTTTTCCTAGTAGGCCTGAGGCCGAGGCTTTTGATGCTATGATATCAGGTAACATTTCTGTTCATCACCCGGCAGCTTCAGTCTTATTTGATACCGCTTGCTATTTCTCCTATGTGCCTACTTATCTTTCTGTTTGTTGGAATTTTGCTTGTGATCGTCTTGGTGTACCTATTCATGTGTCTACTCCAGTTGGAGATTTTATTGTGGTTGATCGAGTTTATCGGTCTTGCTTAGTTACTTTTATGGGATATGACAGGTCAATAGAGTGTTTGGCTTACTTGGCTCATGTTCATGATACTAGTGTTGACTCTCCGCCCCTTGAGTCCGTGCCCATTTTATGCGAGTTTGAGAAGGTATTCCGTTCTGATTTGCTGGGTATGCCACCCAATCGTGACATTAATTTCTGCATCGATTTAGATCCAGGCACTCGCCCTATTTCCATTTCACAATATAAGATGGCACCTATTGAGTTGAGAGAGGTAAATGAGCAGTTGCATGATCTTCTGAGTAAGGGATTCATTAGATCGATTTTCTCCCCTTGGGGCACTCCCGTGTTATTTGTGAAAAAGAATGATGGGACGACGAGGATGTGCATAGATTACCGCCAGTTCAACAAGGTCACCATTCATAATAAGTATCCTATTCTTCGCATTGATGACTTGTTTGACCAGCTTCAGGGTGCTTCTGTGTTTTTGAAGATCGATCTATCAGCAACTAAAGATTCGGGCCGAGGATATACTAAAGAAGGCCTTTAGGAATCGTTATGGTCATTACGAGTTCCTTATAATGTCATTTTAGCTTACAAATGCCCTGACATCTTTTATGGACTTGATGAATGGCATTTTTAAGCCATACTTGGATTCCTTTGTCATAGTATTCATCGATGATATCTTGGTGTATTTGAAGAGTAGGGAGGAGCATGAGCGTCGTTTGAGGATTGTTCTTGGGTTATTGTGAGAGAAAGAGCATTATCCTAAGTTTTCAAAATGTGAATTCTGCTTTGATTCTGTGGTATTCTTTGGCTACGTGGTGTCAAAGGAAGGGATCATGGTTGATCCCAAAAGATTGAGGCTGTTAGGGATTCGGCAAGGCCCACTACAGTGACTGAGATTCGTAGCTTCGTAGGTTTGGCTAATTACTATCATTGGTTTGTGAAAGGGTTTGCTTCCATTGCTTCTCACCTGACCAGATTGACTCAGAAAGAGGTTTCTTTCCAGTGGTCCGATGCTTGTGAAAAGAGCTTTCAAAAGCCCAAGACTCTGTTGACTACAGCTCCTAGTTTTGCATTATCCATAGAGGGTAAGGATTTCTCAGTTTATTGTGATGCGTCCCATGTTGGCTTGGGCGCCGTGTTGATGCAAGAGGGCAAAGTCATTACCTATGCTTCTAGGCAATTGAAGATCCATGAGAAGAACTAACCTACTCATGATTTGAAGTTGCCAGCGGTAGTCTTCGGGTCGAAAATTTGGAGGCATTAGCTATATGAGGTCTATTGTGAGGTCAATACCGATCATGGTAGCTTCAACAAGTGTTCAGTCAGAGGGATCTTAATTCGAGGCAGCGTAGTTGGGTGGATCTTCTGAAGGATTATGATATCAATATACTTTACCATCTGGGTAAAGCTAATATGGTAGATGATGCCTTGAGTCGCGAGGCAGTGAGTATGGACAGTTCAGCGCGGGTGGTTGCTTCGGAGCGTCTTTTAGCCATGGATGTTTTAGACTCTGGCTAACAATCTTGTGCGTTTTGATATTTCCGATCCGGGCAGAGTCTTAGTTTGTGTTGAGGCGAGGTCGTCTCTCATGGAGCAAATTAGGGCTCATCAGTTTAAGGATGTTAATTTGTGTAAGATTCGTGATAAGGTTTTGAGAAATGGGGCTTGATGATGAGCAGAATCTGAGGATTAAGGGACGTGTGTGCGTTCCTCTTGTGGGTGGTCTGATTCGATTGATATTAGAGGAAGCTCATAGCTGCAGGTATTCTATTCATCTAGAAGAGAGTAAGATGTATCGTGATTTGAGGCAGCACTACTGGTGGGGTCAAATGAAGAGAGATATTACCGATTTCATGCTAAGTGTGGGAATTGCCAGCAAGTCAAGTATGAGCACCAAAGACCTGGTGGTGTGCTTCAGAGGATGCCCATTCCCGAGTGGAAGTGGGAGCGGATTTCCATGGATTTTGTTGTGGGTCTTCCAAAGACCCTGTGGAAGTTCGATTCAGTTTGGGTTATTGTTGATTGGTTGACTAATTTTCATCCCAGTTCATAGTACTTATAATGTAGAGAAGTTGGCTAGGATTTATATCCGAGAGATAGTGCTATTGCACGGGGTTCCAATATCCATAATTTCTGACTAAAGGACTCAGTTTACCTCCAATTTTTGGAGGATATTGCAGGCAGAGTTGGGTACTCAGTTAGACCTTAGCATCATATTTCATCCTTAAACTGATGGTTTATTCGAGCAGACTATTCAGGTGCTCGAGGATATGTGAAGAGCATGTGTTATTGATTTTTATGTTCATTGGGACCAGTTCTTACCGTTGGTAGACTTCGCATACAATAATAGCTACCATTCGAGTATTGATATGGAGCCATTTGAGGCTTTATGTGGTAGGAGATATTGTTCTACTATTGGGTGGTTTGATTCTTTTGAGGTTCGACCTTGGGGTACAGATTGCTGAGGGAGTCTTTGGACAAAGAGAAGCTTATTTAGGAAAAACTTCTAGCAGCTCAGAGTCGGCAGAAGATGTATGTAGACCGAAAGGTTCGGGATTTAGAGTTTATGGATAGTGAGCATGTTCTTCCGAAGATTTCACCTATGAAGGGTATTATGAGGTTTGGGAAGAGGGGTAAGTTAAGCTCGAGGTACATTGGTCCATTTGAAATTCTCCATCATATTGGTGATGTTGCGTATGAGTTAGCCTTGCCACCAGGCCTGTTAGGTGTTCATCCGATTTTCCATGTTTTTATGCTGAAGAGGTACCATTCAGAGGGGGCTTTCTATCATTTTAATATCATTTGTTGGGATTCTGTGTTGCTTGATGAGAATCTATCTAATGAGGAGGAGCCTATTGCGATCATAGATTGGCAGGTTAGAAAGTTAAGGTCTAAGAAGAGAGGTTCTGTTAAGGTACAATGGTAGCATCATCCTGTTGAGGAGGACACATGAGAGACCGAGTTCGATATATAATCCAGATATACCCATTTGTTTGCTAACTCAGGTACTTTTCCCCCGTTTCTTCCAATGTCGTTCGAGGACGAGCGATTGTTTCAATTGTATCAGATGTAACGACCCATTTAGTCGTTATAGCACTTTTGACCCATTTACCCCTGTTGACCTTTGCCAGAGCCCTATTAGTACGATTTTAACCTACAGGGATGGGTGGTAGGGTAGGTGTTCGGGCGAGATTTATGATATCTTTTGTGAAATAGAGCCTCAAAGTAAAAACGTATGACCAATAGTTGACTATTTCTTCAACAGACCTTTTTTGAAAATCTATTGATTTTGAGAGGTCCGGATAGTAGATTGTGACTTGGTGGGATGTTCAGTTCAGTTCCCAAGGCATTTGGTAGCGTTTCGGGTTATTGGTTGGAAAGTTTGTATTTGGCCATTGGGTGTTGACCCGGTCAAATAGACCTCCATTGGGAATTTCGAGACCACGAGTGAGTCTATAGCATGTTTTTATGTGTGAATGCATGTATAGTTTGTATCTGCGAGGTCTCAGGTGATTGTCAGATTTCGGGATTGAGATTATGAAAAATCAGGAAAATTCTAGTGTCTGGTGTCCACCTTAGCGGCATCAGATGCGCCGTAGTGGAATAGCCACAGCGAGGGCCAGGTCCGCTATGTCGAGGGGAAGGGAATTATGGTGAGTCGCCACAACGCTTGGTAGTGCTCTTTGGAGGACTCATGATGGCGAAGGGTGGGCCGCTATCGCTGGCTTGCTGTAGCGAACGGGACCAGAATCCTATTTAATGTCCAGGTAAAACCCTTCATTTCCTATCACTTCATTTATTATTTCAAAGCATCTTTTAAGGCGATTTGACAGAGTTCTTGGTTTATTTCTCTTGTGGGTAGGTTCCCTAAACCTAGAATTCATTCCTTTACCTTTACTAAGCTTGAATCCATGCTAGAATTTCTATAGCACTTAAGAGGAAATATGGGTTTTGATGTCTATTTCAGTATTGAGTTTAATTCTTTCTAAATGTGATTTGTTTGTGGATTTGACTAATCTAAGTATGGAATTTGATGATTTAGTAACTAATAGGCTTGAATTTTCCATTATTGTTGATGAATTGAAAGATTGAAAGTTAGGGTGTGTATGTCCGAATTGGGGATTTTGACTTGAATGACGAAACTGACCTATTTAGGAATCGAATGCACTACAAGAAAAAGGCTTATCTGCGACCAACATTTAGGGACGAGTTAATAATCCCGTCTCTAAAAGTACATTTTTTTGGATGAAATTTTATTCCGGTCCTGAATTCTACATTTTATTGCGACGGGACTAAATCTAGTCTCAAATGAATTTTGTAACTGGTCCGAAATTGTAATTTATGGGCCAAGAAAGGGATAGATGCCAACAAATATAATATTAAAATACTAAAAAACTACTATTTTCTCAAGAATCTGGCGCCAAATCAAGTGTAGTGAAATAAAAACTTATGTTTTCACCAAAAGCTAAGGCGCCAAAACTAATTGAGCTGTATATACTGAAATAAAAAATTCCAACTATTAATCAAATTCTCTTCTGAAAACACAAACACACCTAGTTTCTACACATCGCTCCCATCATCTACTCTACCCTAGTTCTACCAATTAATTTCTCATCTCCTCAGATTCTTCTCTTGTTCATCAAAAACCTCTCAAGGTATTATAGATTCTTCTCCCTCTTCATTTTATTTTCTATAATTTGTGCTATTTGTTCTATTACTTCTTTGTTTAAAATCGGAAAGGTAAACACTCAATATTTTGACTTAGTTTCAATGTTTTGTATATGCTCCAAGTTGAATTTTTGAGCTTATTGTTTTGGATCTGTGTTTATGAGGTGAAAAACCCGCTATTTCTATTTTAAAACTTAATCTTCTTATTCTATTTCATGTTTTGTGTATGTAACCAGTTGAATTTTTGAGTTTATTCTTTTGGGTATGTGTTTATGATACAAAAAAAACCTTTTATTTCTATTTTAAGACTCAATCTTGATTTCGTTTTATAGCTTTGTGCAAGCCGAGTTGGATTTGTGTGCTTATTTTGGTTGTATGAATGTCTCTTTGTTTAGTTTTTGATAATTTGTGCTATCTATTTTATGGGTATGTGCTAGGATCAGTAAGACCTTTTCAGTGTTGAGATTTTCCGAGCCACATAAGGACTTGTCTTGTTACTTCTATTGGAATTTTTCTTATTTTACATTTGTAAAGGTTTCGACTAAATTCATTTATACCTCATGGCCTAGCTAATCTCTATTGTCATTTGTATTTAGCATACCTGGAAATAATAGCCTATGGGAAGATAGCAATTCCCTTTCACTGTATTCAACTCTTTCACTCTCGATAGGAAAAAAAATGAAAAAGTTATGGAACCCGTGTTTTGAAGCAAGGCCTAACCAAATATGTGAATTTAACTTTTATGGCCAAACTTAAATAAATTTCTACCTCCACTATGAGCATCTGTAAATCCATCACATAAGTTAGCTTTAACAGAAATCACAAAACCATTAGTTCTAAAGAGAAGGTACAATTTATAAATTGGAACGATTGAATAATCACAACTATTTGAAGGATTTCGAAGAGTAGGACGTCGCTGCTGCTGCTAGCTCTAATTAGTATAACATCAAAGTTAAAACAAGAAAAAATTATTCCTTTCTTGCATTTTATATGTTATTGAAGAACTATATAGCTTCCATTTTCCCTTTTCTTGACAAATTTCAAATTACTATTAATTGTAAAAACTACTCTCGTTGTTTTAAAAAGAATGGGGAGGTTAAGAGTATATGGTCAAATTCTAATTTTCTAGTATTAGAATAAACATTAATCCTTAAAATAATTTTCTGGAGTTTGGACATATGGCCGATATAACATGTAAATCACTGTTTTGCTACTCAATGGCAAGGGTAATGTTATGTAATGAGATGAATATGTTGGTGTATGTTTATTAATGTTTGGGGTTCTTTCTTCATGTATTAGTTTCAGACTGAGAGTAGCATACTGAACTATAGGGAGAAGTTGGTTTATGAGCCAAGTAATGTCAAACATACAACTACCATATATATTGTTCATACATATTGTATTCATACATATTGTTCTTCCATATAACTAAGCAAGAGAAATATGGGTGCGTGTCTTTTAAGAAAACAAAAATAGCAGGGAGTATGAAACCTGATACATTTTAATAATTTAGGGATTCATGATCTCACATCAACCATCAACAAGCAGTACTATTTAAGGATAGAGCTAATGAGGTGAAGTATCTCTTCATGAATTAGTGCATTGTTACACATTCTGATGGAACTTTTCTTTTATTACTACATTGTCACACATTTTCTCTTATTGTTTTTTTTTACTTTGGCTATTTGCAGGTTCAATATGAAACCATCATAGACTGAAAATGAGGTAGGATCAACTATGAAGACTACTACCAGATATGCATTTGTTGCGCCAGGTGCTATAGGTGCTATAGGAAAGGGACGAGGACGAGGAGGGCTTAGATCTTTGATTGAGAAAGAGAATATGCCAACTAAGAGTTTATTTCCTGAATATAGTGATATAGTTAAGCAATATATCCAAGAAATTGCAACAAGTAAGAATTTTTATTAATCTAATGTTTTAATTTGCGTTACTGAATTTAAATGCTTAAGTATTAGTATTATGATTTCTTTTCCTCAGGTGCTATAGGGAAGGGACGAGGACAAGGGCTTAAAAGCTCTACGAGGTCTGCTAGTCAAGGAATGAGAATGATATATAAAAATTCCATGGTTCTTGAGAAAGAGTATATGCAATTTGATAGTCCATTGCCTCCATCTGCTGATCAAGTTAAGCAATATACCCAAAAAGTTGAAATCAGTATGTTTTTTCTCCAAATTAAATCTGTTGTGGTTTTTAATTGCATATATATTATATAACTTAAACTGAATTTCAAAGCTTTTACTAATATGATTTATTTTGCTCAGGTGCTCCAGGGATGGGACGAGGACAAGGTCTTAAAAACTCTACAGTGTCTCCTAGTCAAGGAATGGGAATGATACATAAAAATTCCATGGTTCTTGAGAAATAGTATATGCAATTTGATAGTCCATTTCCTCCATCCACTGATCAAGTTAAGCAATACACTCAAAAAGTTGAAATAAGTATGTTTTTTCTCCCAATTAAATCTGTATTACTTTTGGACTAAAATGTCATGTTCTGCTGATGCTATTTACTTGATGAGATCTTTATGCTTCTAGATGTCTACTGACATAAATATTTCTGTTTAGTCATCTAATGGCTGTGAATCAAGAAAAGACAAAAATTTAGCTAATCAATATCGTTTGCGCTTATAAATTTCTAAAGGGAAAATGTATATGCATGACTACATTATCCTTTTAAGATTTCTCTTGAAAATCCATCTGCAGTATTATGTCATTCATTCTTCTCAAGACAGAAAATTTAGCTTGTAATAGTCATTCCTATTTGTTCATTCCTATTTCTTACTTCTGAAGTACATCAGACCGAAATATCTTATAATTTGTTAACCAACATTTGATTTATTAGCAGAATGTAGCAATTTCTTTCTTTGTAACTTACCTATCTGATAGCTACTATATTGCTCATCTGAAAGTTGGTTATATAGCTTGCTTACTATCAATTATATCTCCAGTCCTACAGCTGGAGTATTATCCCTTGGCATTCATTACTTGCAGCGGCCAAGAGGTGGGGCCGTTAATGTTGGATAATACACTTTTTAGAGAAACTATACAATCGAATCACTCCAAAGAACCAGCTATTCATATTGAATCTAAAGAGGATTTCAACTCTTGGACGGATTCAACATTGTTAAAAGAGGTGCATTCATTTTTCGTCAATGCTCTTTATCATTTTCATAAATAGATCTCGTGGGTAGTTCAAAGTGCATTTATTTGAATGTTCAAGCTCAAAGATGTGCCTTTGGGTTGTCAATTGAACCACATTAACCTGTTGTTCCTGGATATATGTTTCAACTTTTGCAGTGCAAACTTCATCCTATAGCTAACTTTCGTCCAGTACAATTTTTATCGATGCATGCCGTAGATGTTGTATGCCTTGGCAAGTAACTATTGTAATCTATGTCATTTATCAAAAAGAGTTAGTGCAGTGTAGGTCGAAGTTGATCATGCACCAACCTCACTTCAGTATGTGCTTAATCTGGAAGCTCTTGTGCCCTTCCGATTTTAATACATGTCTCAATGTGTCGTGAAATACGGGGCTCTTTCAGTGAGACGGATGAGAATTAACAAATGCAGTGGTCAAATAATGTAGGTAGGGATGGCAACAACTCAAACAGTTTATAACAAAGTGCTATGTAATATAAAATAGGAGACCGGTCTAGTGGTAGCAGCTCAACATCTTTGTAAATTGTGTACTCAGTTAACTCCTTGAAAGCACCTTTGCATTCTTAAAATAGCAGCCACCTGGAACAACTAACTCTATGTTGCTCTTCATTTATTTCCTTTCTCCTTAGTTTTCTGAAAACAAACTAGTTTCCTTTATTCTTTTTCTTTGCTTGCTTTTCGTTTCTCTTGCCTGTATACTTGGACTCAATTATCCACCATCTTAATGGCTTTCTTGCTCAGAACTTTAAATTGTTGGCCTTTATGTGGCTGGTTACTGCAGTCTCTTGCTCTGAAATTTTCACATAAAATGGATTTGTATTTTTGAATAGAGATGTTCTTACTTTTCTTTGTTCCATCTATTTCAAATGGCTCTTACAAGTTTCAAGTTAGGTGTTGATTTTGGTCTGATTGAGCAGTAGACAAAAAGTTCTTTTTCTTCTTTCACTAAAAGGAGTTGAAGGTCAGTTGTCAAATCTAAAATAAAATAATTGGAAGAATTTTCATCTAACTAGCACCTCAATTTTGGTAATCAAGGAAAACAACACGTTGATTCTGTTTAATTCAATTGTGCATATGTACTCTTAAATTGCATTCCGATTTAAAATATTACTTTATAGAAATGTTCGTCCAAACTTCTCCATGACTCTAGTTATTGGATATATATTGTACTGTAAAATGTGTGCCGAAACATATCTATATAAAACTATTATAAAACACAACTTCATTTCTTGCTTGTATGGCACTGGTTGCAGAATTTGTTTCCTGAGATGGGTAAACAAGGATAGACCAAGGAGGAAATCAAATGTCATTATTACGAACAAGGATCACCCCTCCAGCAGCAAATATTGTTCTGATGAGCACTCGTTACAAGGCTCACATAGGACAGAGGTAATAACAATTATGACTGTCATTATTTGATGCATTACTTTCCAAACTTTAATTGATACTCTTCTTTTCCTTTTTTTTTTTTTTTGGTGTAGATTGAAGAACTGAATTTTCCCTCTTCAACATCACTTAAACCTAAAAAGAGAATTTCTGAATTTTCAGAAACTTCTCGCAGAAGTCATAGAATGGTGAAGAAGAACAATTATGGGGATCTTGTGGATATTATTCCGGGTTCAGATAAACATAAATCTCGAATACCAGCTCATCAGGAACCTGAATCTTCAGCTCAATTTTACAACTTGGATGTTGAAATGCCTGAAATCTCTGTGAACAACAGGAATGGATCTTGTTGTAGCTGCTATGAGTTGGAGCCAAGTAGCATAGAGCTAGATGGTATTGAGGAAATTGAAGTCAACAGACTTCTTGTTAATGGTGATCAGAGTTTACATGTCGAAGGTGCCTCGTCTAACCTCACTGGAAATCAACAAGAGCCATGCCAAGCTGTTGATGGGGTCCAAAATGAGAGTGATAATATGTGCAAATTGTCTACATCAACCGCATTATCCTGTATCATATGTTGGATAGATTTTAGTTCATCCAGGGGGGTGCTTCCCTATGGTCATCGTTTTTGTTTCTCATGCATCTAGACGTGGGCCAATCGTATGGTAAATCTTCCTATCTGTCTTTTCAATTTTGTCTGGTGGAAGTTTTCTTTTCATTTCCAATTTTGGCATGTCATCGTGATGAGATGTTATAATTTCATCTGTGCATGCAAGTGCAGCTTCTGATTCTTGGATGTTTCTTTTTTGTTGCAATTGACATTTACTTTCCACAATGTCATCATCATAGGCATCAAGCAAAAAAGTTTCAACATGCCCTCTGTGCAAGGCTATTTTTGTTGCCATTAGAAAGGTTGATGATGCAATTCCTGCTGATCAGAAGATATACACACAAACTATTCCGGACCACAACCCAAAAATGGACATATATATACTTCCCGTGGGTGAAACACCAAGATTCCCTTCTAATGTAAGTTCACTAGCAGTTTTCATTCTATTCTGTATGGTGGAGAACATTACCTCCTTTTTTCTGTGCTGTAATAGATGTGAATATCTACATCTCATCATTGCCATCGAAGGACATGTATTACCGTAATATTGGTTACCTTTTCTGCATCCATGTGCCTTCTCTTCCTACAAGTGTAGACAAAAGTCAGATGCATGAATAGCCTATCCCCCTTTTGGTGTAATGAGCGTGACTGGGACATATTAGTTTCATGTATCAAGCTATTCAATGTTATAGATCAAAGTAGGTTCTTACTTCCACAACCTCTGATGCTCATCTGATTCTTCATAATTTGTTTTAAAAAGCTACCCTCACACTGTTGTTGAAGCATTGTTACTTATAGAACTACCTGTCCACAGCCGACTTAGGGTTGTTCGCTTTGGCACTGTAGACTTCTCAAAAACCAGTAACTAAGAAAACAATTTTACACTTGAAAACTTCTATCCAGTTAATATAGGTTGAAGCCGAAGACGTAGGTTAAAGTATCTCGTTTACAAATACGGAACGAGATACGCCCTGAATGTTGAAGGTCACACCTGCCATGAGTCCCGTATGTATTGTCATTGTCTATCCTTAATGGCTGTTGTGGTTGAAATACGCCTTAAGTAAAATGAGTAGCAGAGTGGTACATCAAAAAATTTCTCTTTAGGGCTAGTCTCGGCAGGATTGAATGGCAAAACAGCTATGTTATTTATTTCAGTGTGCGATACATCAACATGAAAAGACTGTAGAATACTTTTTTCAATGCAGTTGTTTATTCTACATGTTTTGATGATTTCCCTAATTCCCCTCTTTAGCACTAGATATCTTTTTTCCATTATACTTGAAAACTAATCTATGTATATTTTTTAAGCTTATTACAATTATTACATCTAAGCTTTATTATTTCACACATATAGGCGAGAAGTAACAGGAATGCACCAAATCGAGCTAAGTTGAAGATGCCTCATCATATTGGTAGCAAGCCTATTCGAGAGATTATTTATCAAAAGGTATTATCATAAAATTTCTATTTTATATTTATGAGATGTTATTTGACATGTTTGCTTTTGATGTAAAAGGGGGGGGGGGGGGGGGGGAATATGGCAATCCACCAGATTTGGGGATTGTTTTCTTTGAGACTCGTAAGAAAGAAAACAAGCTTGTTGAACCTGAAGCAATTGAGAAACATGTATGTTTGGTATACTAAATATGTAAATTACTTGATAGTATTAGGAATAACCTGAATCTGTACCCTTTTAGGTTTAGAACCAGAAAGAGTTCAAAGACTCACTTGATTTGGAATACTTCTTGATTTACAAGAAACTTTAGTGGAAGTTAAAAAGAATTAACACCTACAATCGATGGAATTTTTTTTAGTTGGGAACATATAATAGATGGTATTGCCACTGGTAAATTATTTTGAGGCTTTGCAAGAATACCTTGTTGTTGTTGCTGAGTAATTGCCTTACGAATACCTCCTGTTGTTGCTACTACTTGCAAATTTCTCACCCATTTAGCCCTTGATTGCACCAGTTGTATTAGGAATAGCCTGAATCTGTACCCTTTTAGGATGATTAACAAGCAAGTCAACTTCTAACTCTACTCTATCACAACTTGGCCTTGTCTTATTCTTAGTAGCCATATCCAACTTCAAAGGCTTCCCTATTGCTGCTGCCATAGAAAAGAGCTGAGATTGGCCAAAATAATTAGGTGCTAGGGTTGGAAACGAGATCCATGCAATGGTTATAGTAGTCTCTTTCTCATGATTAAACCAAGGATCCCACTTCAATGTACGCATAGGATAATACCATTGCTGCTCGGTGGCCTAAGAGGCCATGAAAGGCCGAAAAGAACTCAAAGCTCCATGGGAGCCGTCAAGGTTTTTTCTTTATATTTCTAACTTTGCCACGGGAAACAACACCTTAAGTTTAAACACTTCCATTATGCTTGTCACAGTTATTGTTTTAGTTGCGTTTTAAAATAGACTTTGATTCTTGGTTAATGCATCCCGAAACTTTTCTAATTAATTTTTCTTATACTCTTGCAGCCTTGATGATTTTGTTGGATGACACCTAATGAATTTATTAGATTGATTTTGGGGTAAGCGGTATAACTACTACTAGTGTAGAATTTATATATCTTGTCTTACTAATAGTTATTCAAGTTTTTCCAAAATTTTGTACTTATAGGTTTTGAAGATTGAATTTGACAAGTCAAGATGGAAGTTTAGAAGATGCACAAGCTCATTATTTTGCTAGGAATGTTATGCACTCGCTATCGTAGTCTAGCTCGAGTGTTAGCAATGTTTTTTTGTTAAGGTGTCGAGCAAATATTGAAACTAACATCATGGAATGTTAACAATTTGACTGTAATTAATAACTCTATCTTCCTCTTTATATATATAATGCTTTTGTATCCAGATGTTTTAGTAGGAATCCGATATTTATTGATAAAATGATTTTTTTTGTGACATCGAGCTTTCGGGACGAATTGTGGTCAATAAGAGACCAGAAATGTGGTTGTGAAAATTAGTACAACTATTGTAAATAAACACCAGTAATGCTCGTCTCTAAAGATAATCTAGGACCAGTAACATTTGGTCGCTAAAAAGGTTTAACGATCGGAAATCATTTATTTATTATGATATTAATCATCCATTAGGGACGAGATATGTAGTCTCTAAAAGTTTTTAATGACCAGATATATTACCCGTCTCAGAAGACTTTTAACGACCAGATTATCAAACCCGTCGCAGTTGACCTTTAGAGGCGGAGGCTATTACGACGGGTGGCGACCAGCTTTTTCCCGTCGTAATTTCCCCTTTTGGGACCAGATTTGAACTTTTAGGGACCATATTTCCCTTCCTTAAAGGCCATTTTTCTTATAGTGATGGTAGAATTGAACCTCTAGAATGTTAGGTTCCTGATTTCAGTTTTGAAATACCTGTTTTACCCTTTTGGGCCCGTTTTCCCCTTCTTCCATAGTCGATTTTGATTCAAAAGATAGTATAGCAATATGGGTATTGTTCTTCCTTATTTCTACCTTAGAATTGAATTATGGATAGACTTTGACTATTTGGAGGCTCTTCGAAAAGGCAAGGCAAAGTTGTGATTGTTCGTGACCCCCGCTCAGTTGCCAGGTAGGTTACGGCTTACCTTATGGTTAGACTTCGGTTAGCGAAGCATATGTAGAGTTAGTGATTGTTGGATAAAGCATGTATACCTTCGGGTATGAAGTTGGGTTGGATTACTTAGGTTGTCATTGTTGTTTGATTGTGGCTTTTTGCCTTTTTGTGATCTATTGGCTTGTTGCCACATGTGGGATACTAGACTTGATGCTGAGTTGCCTTATCATGATTGTGAACACGTATCACTCATTTATTGGGTTTTGTCCTGTAAAGAGGAAGGATGTGATTTATTCGTGATATTGTGATATGTATCCATGTGTGGCACGATTGGTATTGATAGATTCTAATTGGCATTGATATCATCCATGCATTCATACTCATATATTTGGATCAAGTTGCGCGCCGCAACATATATTATATTATACATAAATTGGACCGAGTTGCACGTTTCGCAACACACACACATACACACACACACACACACACACATATATATATATATATATATATATATATATATATATTGGATCGGGCTGTGCGCTGCAGCAGGTACATGGACTTCGCAAGTCCCCCATGGGACATGACTATCGAGGCGTGGAGGTATTCCACCCGGAGCGTGTGTGTGCATATGCATTCATTAATATCATCTCATTTGCATCTATTAATTGGATATGTGGCTTGTACTTGTATTCGTGATCATTCTGAGGAATTGTGGGAAACTTGACAGACTTGTGTTTAGGTGCTTCACCATAGGCTATGATTCGGCTGTTGATCTTTCTGTACTGTGATACTATTCTTTGACTGTGTTGATTGACACTTGATTGTGAGCATGTTTATATTTCAATATCTTCCTTATATATGTTAGCTAACTGTTGTCGGCCTATGATACCTACCAGATAGTGTTTGTACTGATACTACCTTGCTGCATTCTTTCTGAGTGCAGAGTACGTGATAGGGTCTAGTTCCTCTCCTAGTGGCTGATTCTCGAGGCTTTGCTAACAAGAATCTAGGGTGAGCACATGGATGGATCCGCAGCACGGATGCCTCTTCTTATATACTTGTCTTATTTGGTGTTCCGAGACAGTATTCCCCCTTTTCAGAATATGTATTCATATTCAGACTTGTAATTTTGTAGTAGTGGCTTCTGTACGGCCCTAGACCAGATTCCTTGGGATTATTTGTATTATTGCTGTAATTATTTACTCATCCATTCTAGACTTATTATATATATTTGATGGTTGGGTTTACTTTATTATTGATTTGAATTGTGATTAAGGGACGGATTCGCCTACCAGGTGGGAAAAGGGTAGGTATCCGCACTTTCCTTGATTTGGGACATAACAGTTAGTCAAGCACGGAAAGGATTAATTATTAATATGTCTAGTTCATTTGTGGTAACATTGCATATTTGTGCTTACTGACGTAGCTATTAGCTTTTCTTTGATGATCAGTTGGTTGTTGTTAGGTTAATTTAACTTATAGCTTGTTTGATGTTCATTATTTAAGTTCAGTATAGTCATTAGTAGGTTTATGTGTTTTTTAGCATGTTTTCCGTATCTGGTCTATATGTTGATGAATTCATGAGGATGCCTTGGTTCTAGTATGTGTTGATCTTGTTTGATAATATCTGTGCTTTGCTTAACTTAGTTTGGTGTAGCCCATTAGCTTGATTGCCCTTAACTTCTTATAATGGCCTAGCCTAGGAATCACATATGAATAGGGTTGCAAAACTCGTTGAGTACTTTAACCACTATCTACCAATTTGTATATTAGTTTAAATATAGTATTTCCCTAATGTTTTGCTCTAATGCAACTATTTGTCCATTAAGACAAAACCCAGCATGATGTATGATTATTTGTCTAGTCTAAGCCTATCAGTCCACCTATACTAGTCACTTGATATATGAAGGACAAAATGAACTCTATGTTTGCACATGACCATCTTAAAATGAAATCCAATTGATACTCCCATATCCCAATTAAACCAAGTCTAGGTTATGGTTAACTTCACTTACTATCCATATAAGTGTTGATACATCATCATGAATATCACTTTAACAGTTTAAAGTTTTTGGTGGGTAATTTGGTTTTTTGTTGTCCAGAGATAACATGATAAAGGATAGTTTAAACGTGTGAAACATAAGTCTTGATGTTGCAATACCTATCAGATTTAAACAACTAAGTATATCTCTCTGTGATATGACTGAATTATTGAGAATTGTTTTCAAATATATGAGGCATGTTCATGGTCTCAACAGGACATTTTGTGTTATACGACAAACATGTTGGTCTGAAGAAGTGTTTTAAAGTCTCTGTCAGAGTCCAATATGCATATACATGTCTTCCATGCCAAAGAGAGTGATTAGTGTAACTGCTACAACATCCTTGCTTCTGATTGAGTGAATTGATAATCTAAATATGGCTAAAAACAATAAGAAGTGAATGACTAGCCCTCTGCATCTCACCTAGAATTGATAAGAGGTATGTTAGGAAAATACAAGCTTACCATAGCCACATAGGACAAGAGAGCTTGTTTTTGTAATGAAGCAAGGAGTGATTTACCTAGGGATAGGGATGGTTTAGGAAAGCCTTTAAGCCTTGCTCAGCCTAGTACTACCTATTCTAGGCTGCTGGGGTTCCTCCTAGTGGAATTATAATTCCATAGGACCCTCCAAGGTCTAAATACACATAAAAGAAGAGAATTATGTGAACCATATGATGCTAATGGGATTTAGGGTCAGTTTATAAAGTCATAAGTATATCTGTGCATATCATTCCTAATTCTCCACTATTTTAAGCCTTGCATCTTGTTCTCATGATTGTGTTTAGGGGGTTGAAGTATCATTGAGTCTCATCATGATAATTTCGGACTTGTCTCTAATGGACTTTCTTTTCAACTTGGATTCTCTCTTAACCATTTGATTCCTTTATATCTCTTCAAGGTAGTGGAAGTATGTGATCAGTGTACAGGACCTTAAATTTTCAATACATCCTTAAAAAGTTAAACTAGATAGGATTGACATTAGTCTGAATGTTAAAAATTAATAATTTGGTTCAGCTAGACCATACTTGTAGCTTAAGTTCATTGATAAAAACAATTAAGGATCCTATCCCTTGTTCCCCCCTCATACTTGTGAAACTGTTAAGTGACTTTCTCTACCCCCCCTCCTCCCCATAGTAATGGCTGCTGCAGTATTACCCATTTGTGTATAATCTTTACTTGTGTTAAGATTTGTATAGTCTTTTGAAATTCCTTTACTCCTATGTGACTAACTCAGCTCTAAGTTGCTTTAGTTTGAATTTGTAGTATCCCTTACTCTTGACATATTTGCATTTGCCTAAACATAAACCCTCATTTGGGCAAGAAATCTATGTCTGTTTTCCTTGGTATGTTGGAAAAGCTCTGCTAAATGATTTATTGCTTGATTTTTCAAAAGTGTTTGTTTACTGCATGATATGTCTTCTTGGTTGATCATTACGGATTTCCTTTTGACCAAGAGAGAACTACCCAAAGAGGGCACGACACACAACAAAGCACTGTATATCACCATCATGTGTCGTGATAAGGTTGTGACCCGCGTATTGATCGACAATGGGGCTGGCCTCAACATTTTGCCTGATTCTACCCTCAGCCAAATGGGGTATGATCTCGAAAAAATTCGTCAGAGCCATACGAATGTAAGGGCATTTGATGGATCCCAATGTGATCCATCGGAGAAGTAGACTTCTATGTCCAAATGGGTCCCATTGAGTTAACCTCCGAATTCCAAGTAATGGAGATTTCTTCTAACTACAATTTTTTGTTAGGGAGACCATGGATTCACGTGGCTGGAGCCGTGCCATCATTACCCCATCAAGCCGGGTAATTTATATGGGAAAATCATGAGGTCGCGATCGAGGCGGAAGGTAGCATTAGCAACTACCCAAACAAATTTGCGCCTGTAATTGAGGAAGCTCCAAATGGGAAAGGTTTCCACGTAGTGGAACTAGTAGGGGTCGCTCATAAGAAAGACTCAGGGCAAACCCCCATGCCTGCGGTCTACAAAATGATCGCCACCACCATGCTCCAAAACAGATTCGAACCAGGGCGAGGTTTGGGACGAGACTTATATGGAATCATAGAGCCGATCCCCATCCCCCAAGACAAATTTTGTTTTGGTCTAGGGTATGCTCCCAATGACGATGAGGCCTTTGAATCCAACTTAAAAAAGAAGGGTCCTCCAAAGCTACGCAAGACAATTCCGATCTTGTATTAGTCATTCCCGGTCCGAATGCGCATGCCTTATGGCGGAGACTCTGAGGAAGGGTTGGGATGCTATTCCAAGAGGAAGATTGCCTGGTGATGCTGGAAGAATGCAATGAGACGCCCACCATCTGCGATGCTAATCCGGCCGAGCAACTCTCCAACTGGACCTCTACCCCGCTCTTGGCTCTTCGCAATACTAATAAAAACAACCTTAAATGTCATGACATGTCACAAAATGAGTGAGTCAAATCACCCAAATGAAGAAGAATATGTTACCCGAAGGTCTCTTGGAAGAGGTAGAACAGTTTGAGAATGAACAGAAACCCAACCTAGATGAAACAGAGGTAATCAACCTAAAAGTCCAAATCTGGTCCCAAATGATCAATTGCGACGGGAAAAAACTGGTCTCCACTCATTGTAATAGGCTCCGCCGCTAAAGGTCAACAACGACGAGTTGAAATATCTGGTCATTAAATGGCTTTAGAGACAGGGTTAAAAGTTGGTCGTTAAATACCTTTAGCGACTACGTATCTCATCCCTAATAGACAATTAGTATCATGATAAATATAAATTTTCCGGCTATTAAATATCTTTTGCGACCAACCTTACTATCTTTAGAGACGAGCTGCACTGGTCCCTATTTGAAATAATTGTACTAATTTTAGCTATCGTATTTCTGATCTCATTGACCATGAGTGGTCCCTAAAGCTCGATGTCACAAAAAAAGTTATACAATAAATATCAAATTGCTGGTAAAAAATCGAGATAATTTTCTTTTATATACATAGAGAGAAAGTTATTAATAACAATAAAAAGGTTACATCTCGAGCTAGACTATGATATCGAGTTTTGCATAACATTCCAAGGAAAATAATAATAAACTTGTGCATCTTCTAAACTTGCATCTTGACTTGTAAATTCAATCTTCAAAACCTGTAAGTGCAAATTTTTTAAATGACGATGAGTAACTGTTAGTAAAATAATATATGTAAATTTTACATTAGCAAGTAAAAGTGCAACAAACATATGCAGCAAAAAGAACATTTGAACATCAGTAGCTAGAAAATTTCAATTGATCAACTTTACACATGTTGAGATACTTGATTAATAAGATTTGATGCAAGCCAGTAGTCTGTGCAGCATGTTAGAGCATCATGCAACAGAGCTCAAAGTGACAAAATCTTAGGCATAAAGAAAATAGTTTTTGCACTCTTTCTTTAGAACAACCATATTTCAAGTCTAGAAACTAGAATACAACAAGAAGTTTCGGTCAGAGGAGGAAATACATGGGGGTATACAGCTAAGGTTTGAACACCCTAACCTCAGTTGTTCACTGTTTGGATGAATAGAAATGAATTAAATTATAAATATAGCAGCTACTAGTTCCCAACAAACGTCAAATATAATTCAGCCATGGAAGCACAATGCTCACAAAATGGATCCCAACCTTCAAGTTGCGTAAAGTTTAATTTCCAAATGCAAATCGATAGAGCATCTGCAAGTATAGAGACCTCTCTAGATAAGGAAATATTATTAAGAAAGAAAAAAATCTGCTATATAGGCCAGTCATATTTGTCACCTCTATGGCATGCACAAACAACATTTTGACTAATATTTAATTTGGTCAAGCATTTTGCAACTCAAGATAGTGTAATTAATTCCCAAAAATTGCTAAAAAAGCCAACAGGGCTTAACAAAAAAAAATTAAGGGCAAGTAAATTCGAGAATGAACATAACCAGAGAATAACTTAAAACAACTACTACTTAAGGTTATGATTTTAATTCTCAACCATTATTCATCAATATCCAATAAACTTTGATACAGTTTCGACCCTGCTAACACGACTAATCAACTGAAAAATGTTAAATTCTGTGGATTCACCATTTTGACTCTACAATAAAAAATAAAACTAGCAAATTATATGCCAAGTACTTGTCAGTTGAGATTATAAGGTCATCCATCTTGCTGGGCACGAACAATGTATCTACTCAATCCAAAATATCAATTAGAATTCTAGGCTCATAACTTTATAGCAAACCCCATAAGGGAGATGAGGGCACAAGAGCTAAAGGTAGAGGCATTTTCTGCCTAAAGGATCAAGCTGCATAACTGTAAATATTATGTGTTTTACAAGTCATATTGAGAGTGGTGATAATTCCAAGTAGATGGAAATGCCCTTCTGAGACTTGGTTCTTTCTAAAGTGAAACTGTTGCATCAATTGTATCTTGAAACACATGAGGAGAAATGTCTCTTTTGTCTGAACTAGCTGAATTGCTCTATAGAAAAAAGAAATTCCCTTTTTTTCTGCTAGCACTTGCTTCCCTAAACATATTTATACAACTACAGGATGTGATGCCAGTAACATTTTGTCCTACATTACTATGAGGTTATTGTTGGCTTCGTTATGTTCTCTACCAAAAAAATATAGTTGGCATGCTTTATAACTATGGAGTCTACCAAACAAAATTGCTTAAGATCAAGGCCATAAAATAGCTTGTAAACTGAAAACAAATATTTACTTTTATTCCGACTCTGGACACTTTTCAGAAAAAAGAAAAGAAAAGTACCCCAAAACTAAAATCACAGATAAAAGATCTATACATATTCATCAAGAAAGACATCTATGCACATTTTATTTTCGAAAAATTTAACAATAGTATATAAATTCATATCAAGTTCATGTATAATCTTTAAAAATCACTGATCCGTCTCTGTTAGGAGCACATAATCCAGAAAAAAAAAGGAATTTCAGAAACAAAAACTCTCATATATAACGTAACTCAAGATAAATGATATGCTTAACTTGAAAGTTGAAACAAATCCTAGAAAAGGACATTTCTATTCCCACATGTTGATTTTGCTTCAACTACCAAAACACAAGAAAATTTGTAGCACCATATTATTGAAATGCACTGGAACAGAAACCAAAAGGGCAGCTACACGTGAATAAGAATTTTGCATAGACCAACTTGATCTTTTTTTAGAATGGTAACAGAGACCAACTTGATATTGGGCGCCTTTACTTCTGATTTCTGGACAGCTATAAGGACAGAATACATATGTCTTAGAGTTTATTTACTTCTAACAAGGGCATTGTCACGACCTGACTAAGGACCATGACGGGTACCCAGGGCTAACCACTGAGCACCACTCATATTACTCATAATCATACTCATTATGTGATCATTCGTTAATAACCTGCTTATAATCATAAGGAAACCATTTTCATTTGAATCATAATTACTTTTATATACATAAGCCCTTTAGCTATCAAAATAATACATATATACACATGGGAAAAATCGAAAGACCAAACAACCCACACGTGCATATCTACGAGCCTCTACTAGAGTACTAGACATATGGACGGGACAGGACTCCGTCGTGCCCAAAATAGATATATATATATACACAAAATCATAAGCAATGGCACCTCCGGAACAATGGAGTGCTCTCAAGTCTGCTGATAGCTCCTATGAGTCTGGATCACCTCCCTGTCTACTTGTGGGCATGAACACAACGTCCAAAGAAAGGGACGTCAGTACGAGCATTGTACTGAGTATGTAGGGCGTAAATAAAAAGGGCATAATAAAGCAATCCTGAAACATAAGGTGAAAACATAACCTGCTTAGCCTTTAAAAGAAAATGCATTTTAAACACATCACATATGTCAACTTATCACATATATAATCCTCGTTTGCCCATGTCCGGGTACCATCATACGCTTCCCACTAGAGGTGTCATGTCCGGCCCTCTAGACACGGTAAATCACAAGCAGCCCGCATTAGAGGTGACATGTCCGGCCATCTAGGCGCGGTATAATCACAAACAGCCCGCATTAGCGGTGACATGTCCGGCCATCTAGGCGCGGTAGAATCGTATCCTCGGGTACGTTACATAAACTCATCATAAACATACATTAGAGTCCCAAGATAATCTGTAACCATATCGGGGTGACGTAAGGTCGAGAACCCCCGATTCTATTATAGGGAAATCATAATCATCGTACCTCACCTTGAAAGAACTGGTATCATCAGGTAGGTCTAGCAATAATAATCAATGGCATATCATAGGCTTTGGAATCTCTATATGAAGTTCACTCATATTTCCCGGAATGTAATAAAGTCATCGAAGGAAAAAGGGAATTCATTTTATGAGGATCATGCCTTAGAAGGAAGGGACTAGCCTTTCATACCTTGTATCTCTTGAACTCTCTATCATTCACTCACGTGCCTCTCTAATTTGCGATTCTACCTTCATGGGAATTCGTACCAAAATTAGGTAATCAATAACATAAGTACATTTGAACTAAAGCTAATGAAAATTAGGCAACATCTCCTTAGTTTCTACAACTTTCCCCATACCATATACCAACTCCCAAACATTTGTAAGAACATTCATAATCTCATTATCCACAATCTTCATCAACTATACATCATTCAATTCTCCTATTCCCATTTCAAGGGCATCCTTAGCCATGGTCGTGATACAATATTTCATTCGTCCTTTTTTATGCTTCTCTTATGTTCTTAATATTATTTATAGCAAGATTCTACTCATAATACATCAAAATCCATGATTTATGTCAACTACTATTTAAGATTCTATTACATTCACATTTGAGCTCTATATTCTATTTCCTTCCGTAATCCAAGTCCTTCAACCCCCCCCCCCCCCAATGCTCTCAATAAAAGAGAAATAAATATAGAACTCACCTTACGAACTTGGGAACAAGCCTTGAGTCACTCTACTCCATTAGAATGGAATCCTCCACTTGTATGCCAAAGGAGTCCTCACTCTCCACCATCCTTAGTAGGCTTCCTAGCATAAGAATCTCTTAATTCCTAGCTTTGATCTTGGCTTTTTGGTATAGATTGTTGCGAAAATAGAGGGAGGGTTCTAGAGAGATATAGAATCTGATTTTTTGTGGATAATAATGAAATAAAACGTGGGTTCTTATATTTATAGAAAGGGATGGAAACTTCCAGGTCCGCGGGTTGGCGAGGCTGGTCGACGGTCCGTCGAAGTAGCCGTCGAACCGCCACCTGAAATGTCGGAGTTCTGAACCTTGTCGACGGCGCTAGTCGATAGCTCGTCGACGTGTTGACGTCTCATCGACGTGGCCGTCGATGCTGACTGGTTTCAGCAGGTTGTTGAACTGCTTCGCTTTGCTCCGATTTGATTCGTTTCACTTCCAATTCCCTCGAAATGTCTAGAATACAAACTTATACACCTGTATACATACCAAGCAAAATATCTCATAACCAAGACTTTGGTGCTGGCTACCATACCGATGGTATACACCACCAATAAGCCGAAATCTCCTTGAAATATAATGGGAGGTGTAACATTCTTCCCCCCTTTAAAACATTCGTCCTCGAATGTTAAGTTCTCGGGAATTTTACGAAAATTTTGCCAGAATTTTCTCTGTAATGTGGCACTACCCAGTTATCACAACACATCATAATAACAATGCCTCACAGGGACACAATATCATAGTAATAAAGTTTGGCCACACACGACCCAAAAACACAAAAAAAAAAACATGCATACCTCATAATCTTGACGTTTCATCTTGGATTTCTTCTGAGGGCTGAAATAAATGTGGGTGCTTGACCTTCATATTTTCTTCTGCCTCCCAAGTCATCTCTTCCCGGTTGTTATTTCTCCATATGACCTTAATTGAGGCCACTTCTTTATTTCAAAGTTTCCGTACTTGCCTATCTAGTATGGCAACAGGTACTTCTTCATAAGTCTACTTTTCTGTTACTTGAACATCATCCACTGGGATGATTCTAGTACGATCTACAACACACTTACGAAGCATTGAGACTTGGAAAATCGGATGGACTGATTCCAGTTCCGAGGGTAAGTCCAATTCATAAGCTACTTGACCCACCTTGCGGACAACCTTATAAGGTCTAATGTATCGAGGACTCACCTTCCCTTTCTTACCAAATCTGATCACTCATTTCATTGGTGACACCTTTAAGAATACCCAGTCATCAACTTGCAATTCTATGTCCCACCGACGGTTGTCCGCGTAAGATTTCTGACGACTCTGGGCTGTCAACAATTGATCTCGGATAACCTTGACCTTTTCCACTGCCTGTTGGATCAACTCAGGGCCTATTAATTATGTTTCATCGACTTTGAACCACCCAATTGGGGATCTACACTTCCTTCCATATAGAGCTTTGTACGGAGCCATTTGAATACTGGAATGATAGCTGTTGTTGTATGCAAACTCGATAAGGGGTAAGTGGTCGTCCCAACTACCACCGAAATCTAGAACACATGCTCTTAGCATATCTTCCAAGGTCTGAATAGTACGTTCGGCTTGCCCATCAGTTTGTGGGTGAAATGTTGTGCTAAGCTTCGCTTGAGTACCCAAACTTTCTTGGAAAGACTTCCAAAATTTAGCTATAAATTGTGCTCCTCTATCTGTGATAATGGACATCGGAATACCATGGAGTCGCACTATTTTTTTAAGACACAGTCTTGCATAATCTTCTGCTGAGTAAGTAGTCCTAACCGGAAGGAAATGGGATGATTTCGTGAGTCTGTCCACGATCACCCATATAGAGTCATACTTGTTTCGGGATTGAGGTAACCCTACAATGAAATCCATTTTTATGCTTCCCATTTCCAAGTCAGAATTTCCATTACTTGCAATAACCCTCCTGGCTTTCGATGCTTGATTTTTATTTGTTGACAGTTCGGACATTGAGCTACAAATTTTGCTATGCCTTTCTTCATTCCATCCCACCAATACATTAATTTGAGATCATAAAACATCTTTGTTGCACCTAGATGAATAGAATAAGAGAATGATGGGCTTCGCCTAGAATTCGGCGACGTAATTCTGCAACTTTTGGAGCACATAACCTGCCTCGGTATCGAATAACTCCATACTATAGAAGTTTCAAATGGAGACTTCCCTTTTTCATGAAATGCATCTCTATAATGGCTCAACTGAGGATCTTCATATTGGCGCTCTCTCACCTCCATATCTAAGGATGAAGCAGTTGGGTTATGAATACCAACTCCTGCACTGCCAGAATCAATTAGACGAACTCCAAGGTTGGCTAGCGGGTGGAGCTCACGGATTAATTTGTTTTTCTCCGGAGGAACTTCAGATAGGCTACCCATTGATCGGCGGCTAAGCGCATCAGCTACTACATTTGCCTTCCCGGGGTCGTATAAAATACTCACATCATAATCTTTCAATAATTCTAACCACCGCCTCAGCCGTAGATTTAACTCCTTCTGCTTGCAAATGTATTGGAGACTCTTGTGATCTGTATAGATATCGACATGCACACCATACAAGTAATGCCTCCACATTTTTAATGCATGAATAACTGCAGCCAATTCGAGATCGTGAGTTGGATAGTTCTTTTCATGTTTTCGCAACTGCCTCGAAGCGTAATCAATGAGTTTACGATGCTGCATCAATACACATCCTAACCCAACACAGAGGCATCACAATACACAACATAATCGTCTGGTCCTTCTGGGAGTGTCAGGACTGGGGCTGAAGTCAATCTATTCTTTAACTCTTGGAAACTACTTTCACAAACATCAGTCCATTGAAATTTTGCTGATTTCTAAGTTAGCTTCGTCAATGGTGCTGAAATGGAAGAAAATCCTTCCACAAATCTTCTATAATAACCTGCCAATCCCAGAAAACTACGAACCTCTGTAGGAGTTGTAGGTCTTCGCCAAGTCTTCACAACCTCAATTTTCTGAGTATCCACTCGGATGCCATCATCTGAAAAAACATGACCTAAAAATGTCACAGAATTCAACCAAAACTTGCATTTTGAAAATTTTGCATACAATTCTCGAGTTCGGAGAATTCCAAGAACAATACGTAAATGGTCTGCATGTTCTGATTCTGTGCGAGAGTACACCAGAATATCATCAATGAACACTATTACGAATAGATCGAAGAGAGGTCTAAATACATTATTCATCAAATTCATAAACACTGCCGGAGCATTAGTTAACCCAAATGACATAACTCGGAATTCATAATGGCCATATTTCGTTTTGAAAGTTGTTTTGGGGATGTCTTCTTCTTTAACCCTCACTTGATGATAACCTGACCTTAGATCTATCTTGGAAAACCACTTGGCACCCTGCAATTGATCAAATAAATCATCAATCCTTGGGAGAGGATAGTTGTTCTTGATCGTCACTTTGTTTAACTGCCTGTAGTCAATACACATCCGTAAAGAACCATATTTCTTTCGCACAAATAGGACTGGTGCTCCCCACGGTGATGAACCGAGTCTAATAAACCCCTTCTCAAGAAAATCGTTCAATTGTGCCTTTAGCTCTTTTAATTCTGTCGGAGCTATTCGGTAAGGGGGGATAGAAATGGGCTTGGTTTCTGGCAACACATCAATGGCGAAATCAATCTCTCTTTCCGGAGGAAGGCTGGAAGTTCATCTGGGAATACATCCGGAAACTCATTCACCACCGGGACGGATTGGAGAGTTGGCAAATTTGTTGCGGTGTCATGAACTCCTACTAGATGATAAATATAGCCTTTAGCTATCATCTTTCTTGCCATAAGGTAGGAAATAAACCTACCCCTTAGGGATGCTGTATTACCCTTCTATTCAAGCACAGGTTCTCCCGGAAATTGAAATCGAACCAGTTTCATGTGTCAATCAACATTAGCATAACATGAGGCCAACCAATATATGCCCATAATTATATCGAAATCTAGCATTTCCAGCTCAACTAAATCAACTTTAGTCTGACGATCACATATCACAATCACACAATTTTTGTACACTTGTCTAGCTATCACGGGATCACCAACCGGAGTAGACACCTCAAAAGGTTTAATTGGCTCGGGTTTCACCTCGATACGACCAGCAATATAGGGAGTAATATAAGGTAGTGTAGAACCCGGATCTACCACCGCATAAACATTATGAAAAAATATAGTCAATATACCTGTAACCACATCTGGAGAGGACTCGAGATCCTGTCGTCCGGCTAAAGTATATATACGGGGCTGGACACCACCTGAACTAGACGCTCCCCCTCTGCCCTACCTCAACCTGCCGGAATCTGGGGAGTCTGCCCTGTCGGGCGCACGATAGAAAAACCAGCCGTTGATCCTGTGGGATGGACTCCACCTCTACCTGTTATGTCCCGTGTTTTCGCATAATTGGAAATTTAGAAATAATTGTGACTTGTATGTGGTAAGGCAATATTTGGATTTTGTTAATATGCCTATGTTTTTTATGAAAAATATTGGTGTGGAAATGTGGAGGAAGGCCAAGGGAAAATTTGGAATTTCGGAAATTAGTTTCGGGAATTTCAAAATGAGATTTCAACGAATTGGGCCAAGAAGAATTAGAGAAAAATTTGGGCCCAAGACCAAGGGGTGGCCGGCCAAGAGGCCTTGGCCCAAGCCCCATTTAATGGTCATGTGAGTTTCATGTGACCACTTAATCATCAAAAATATATATTCATATATATCCATTGGCAAGTTCAAGAAACCAAACAAAAATTTGAAGTCACCAAGCCAAGAGGGCTTCGGCCGAAACCTAGAGAAAAAGAAAAAAAAAATTCAAGCTTTGATTCTAATCCAAAAATCTGGTTCTTCTCATATTCGTAACATATTCAAGACGCTCTTCGACGTGATATAATTGGTTTGGCACGAGAGCAACGTTTGTAGCAAGATTGAAGTTGAAGGAAAAAGGTAAGAATCTTATTCTTTTGTGTTATGGAATAAGCATAGATGTTAGAGTGATGGGAATTGCATAAGAATTATGGAATTGTGGTGTGTGTGTGCATGGCCGTGTGTGTGTGTGAGTAGGTGTATGGCTGTGAGCCATAGTGTGGTGAAGGGGAGGTGAATTTGATTTTGTTTAGTTTGTTAGTTGCGTCGTTGTGGCATTTATGACGTAAATGAATGTTTAGCAAGTTGAATTAGCATTGAAGATGGTTGCGGGTTTTTATGGGAAATTATATGATTTTTGTATATTCGTATATAATTGTGAAAGTAAGACTTTAAATGTGAATTATGGTTGTTGTTAATGAATTTGGAATGAAACAATGCAAGTTAGTATGTTCGTCGTAGTTGTGGACGTTTTGAATAGAATATGGAAAGTAGCGGATTGCTTAAATTCATGTATATCGTTTGGAATATTATTGGAATGTGTTTGAATAACTTTTAATGAGTAAATGAATATGATAATGTGGATGTGGTGAAGTTTGGATGAAAGTTGTTGATTTATGTAGAAAGAAAGAATATTGACGTTAGAGTGATTTTGTTATGACTTGTGATGATTGTGATACTGTGGGTTGTTGTTGTTGTTGTTGTTGTATATGGAGCCGAGCTAAGTCTCGGGGTGATATATATATATGGGGGAAATGCTGCCAAAATTTCGGTAGACAAAAATGAGGTTAAGTGAATTCTTAAGCCTTGAAATCCCTAATTGGTAACTTTGACCATTTGCAGATCCTGAGCGAAACGGGACTTGAGTTTCGGGCGAGCGTAAGACGCATATAAGGTATGTAAGGCTACCCATTCCTTCTTTTGGCATGTCTTAGGTATACTAGGTCGAAGGCAATTCTGTTCCTAGAAATCCGAATTGGAAATTTAGTATTATTCATTCAATTGAATTGAATTATAAAACTCATATTATATTGAAAAGTGATCCAATGTCTGAAACTTTTGTAAATGTAATCAAGTTGCCTCGAGACTTCCATGTATGATTCCATAGACCCCGAATGTCCGTGATTCATGTCCGCCACCTCGACTTGACCCGCGGTGGGCCCGCTAGCATCGAGACTTCTTTGTTTGCTCTATTATGCCCATTCTTGTCTAATGTCGGCAAAACACTTTTTGTCATGAATTTGGCTATCATAAAATAATGTTTGACTGCCACGATATTCTAAACTATATTTTGAACCATAAATACTATGTTGGAAATACTTTTGGGAAACGAACCCCGTATTGACTAGTTATTCGAACTATTTGATTAATGAGTTAGCATATGATATTATCAAGTTTCAAAAGGTGTTTTGACTTATAAGTTGCATTGTTTGCTCACGACTCCGCTCGTGCCCTTATTATGACTTCGTTCACCGGTTCCCGGGCCGATTATGATTCGTGCGTGCTATGATAAATTCGGTCGTATGCTGTGTTACAGTTCCCGAGACCTCGCCATAGGGACGGGTTCCGTTTGGAGTTATGCTGTGATATGGCTGGTGATATGCTATGCTAATATGTGTGCTCGGGGATGTACAGAGATTTGAACCTTCCGGTGTTATGCTGTGTGTGGCACCAGCATCGGAGTGGTGACCACGTTCCTGAGCTTTGCATGATTTTGTTTGCATTACGTATATATGGTTTTGATATAGAATTTGATATACTGTTAGGTATTTCCCCTTTGTATCCTGTTTGTTTTCAGTTATGGCTCATATTTCTGTACTCTATGCTTTACATACACAGTACATCTTTCGTACTGACCCCCTTTCTTCGGGGGCTGCGTTTCATGCCCGCAGGTAGAGACGCAGGTAATCCATCACTGTAGGCTCCACTTTCTGCTATTTCGGAGTACTACCTTTTAATCCGGAGTCCACTTTTGGTACATACATCTTTTGTTATGTATATATTTCTGTATATCTGACTATTTGGGTACGGCGGGGCCCTGTCCCGTCATATGATTCTGTCGGTCTGTTTAGAGGTCTGTGGATATGTTTGTGGGTTGGGTCTTTCTGTACGGATGTGTGTATATGATGTGTTTGGGCTATCCCATTCGCCGTGGCGGCCGGTCTGCATATGTTTACATGTTGCCTTGTTGGCCGGTGTGGCCTTTGTTGGTATTTTCTGTGCGCAGGGTTATTTTGGATAGTCTGTAAAACAAAGGAAACTCTGCCGAAATGTTTCTGGAAATTATCTAAATATAGAATATAGCCTTGGCGGCTTCTGCTATATACTTGAATGCATTTGATAGATGGGTTTGGGTGCCCAGATCGGGCACTAGTCACGGCCTACGGGGTTGGGTCGTGACAAAAGTGGTATCAGAGCGGTTTGTCCTCAGAATGTCTACAGGCCGTGCCTCGTAGAGTCTTGTTTATCGGTGTGTTGTGCACCACGTCTATAAACAGGAGGCTACAGGGAATTTAGTGTGTTACTTTTCTTTGGAATCTTAGATCGTGCGTTAGAGCTGTGCTATTAGGAAAATTTTGATCTGATCCGTTATTGTGTTTGCAGTGATGCCTCCGAAGAAGGCAACAGCTGCTCAGAAGGGCAAGGCAGGGATGGCAGGCACTAGTCAGGCACAGCGAGTTACCCGGGCTCGTGTTTATGATTTGCCCGAGGTTGTGCCCCATTAAGAGGGATCCGCTACACCACCACCGGCGGAGCCTGGAGTAGGTCCATCAGCAGCTCCAGGGGCCCGAGTACCCACACCCGAGCCTCCAGCTCCTCAGCCAGGGGTGGAGGACAGGACACTGAGAGAGGCTGTGCAGTTATTGACCACACTGGTAGCGGGGCAGGCTCGCAGACGCGGGCGGAGAGATGACGACGATGACGATAGGCGTGACAGCCTGAGGGTTCGAGAGTTCCTATTATGTGGCCCTCCAGAGTTTTTCGGGTCTAAGCCCGACGATGACCCCCATGACTTTATTCTGGGGATGCGGCGCTCACTAGATTTGGTCAGAGCTTCAGAGACTGAGTCTGTTGAGTTGGCTTCGCATAGACTACGGGATGTTGTTGCTCACTGGTATGAGTCCTGGGAGCTATCCAGGGGTGAGGGTGCTACCCCAACTACTTGGGACGAGTTCGTGACTGCTTTCACTCACCACTTTTTGCCCCCAGAGTTACGGCGGGCGCGGGTTGACCGATTTTTGCATCTGCAACAGAGGGGTCGGAGCGTCCGTGAGTATAATATGGAGTTTGATTCTTTGGCCCGGTATGCACCTGCCATAGTAGCAGATATGGCCGATCGGATGCACAGATACGTGATGGGGTTAGACCGTTATTTGATTGATGGCTGTATGGCGGTGGCATTGCAGGCAAACATGGATATTGCCTGACTACAGGCTTATGCCCTGGGTATGGAGGACCGACATAGAGCTGATTATTCCAGCAGAGATCGGGACAGGAGGCCGCCAAGAGGGCCAGATCCGCAGGTTATTCTGGAGATTCTCGAGGCGGACAGCCTCAGCAGCAGCAGTCAGGCAGACATCCTCCTCCGTCAGGCCGGGGTACACAGCCAGCCGGTAGGAGATTTGAAAGTGCAGGACAGTCTGGGGCCGGTCAGAGCTCCAGAGCATCAGGGTCACAGATAGCCAGAGGTTCCAGCCAGCCCAGACCACCCAGGCCCCGTTGTTCCCATTGCGGGAAATCGCACCCGGGAGAGTGTTATCGACTTACTGGAGCCTGTTTTTCATGCGGTGGTCAGGGCCATATTATGCGAGATTGTCCGTTGGCGAGCGGTTCTGGTAGTATAGCTCAGCCGACGGGATCAGTCGCTGGTTCATCATCTGCTCCATCAGTTGCACGCCCTGGGGGGCAGGTATGCCTGCACCGGTGGGACGCGGTCGAGGTCGTGGCAGTGCTTCAGGTTCTAGCGGTCCCTCGAACCGCATATATGCATTAGCCAGTCGCCAGGACCAGGAGGCTTCACCAAATGTCGTCACAGGTACATTACTGGTTTTCTCCAGATCTGTATATGCACTGATTGATCCTGGTTCTACTTTATCATATATTTCCCCGCTCGTTGCTAGTAAAATTGGGATAGTGTCTGAGCCTACACCGGTCGGGGATTGTATTATAGTGAGGCAGGTATATAGGGATTGTTCTGTGATTATATGTGATCGCTGCACTAAAGCAGATTTGATAGAATTAGATATGCTGGAATTCGATGTCATTATGGGTCTGGACTGGTTAGCTTCTTGTTATGCTAATGTTGACTGCCAGAAAAAGGTAGTCTGTTTTTAGTTTCCAGGGGAACCAGTTATAGAGTGGTTCGAGTCTACGGCATCGCCGAGGGGTAAGTTTATTTCGTACCTCAAGGCTAAAAAGATGATTCAGAAAGGTTACATCTATCATTTGGTTCGTGTGCACGATACTACAGCCGAGACACCTACTCTTCAGTCTGTTCCGGTTGTTAATGAATTCCCAGATGTGTTCCCGGATGTGTTCCCAGATGAGCTTCCGGGTCTTCCGCCTGAACGGGAGATAGATTTCACTATAGACTTGTTGCCGGATACGCAGCCTATATCTATTCCTCCGTACAGAATGGCACCGGCTGAATTGAAGGAATTGAAAAAGCAGCTGAAAGATCTGTTAGATAAAGGCTTTATCAGACCCAGTACATCACCCTGGGGAGCGTCGGTATTATTTGTAAGAAAGAAAGATGGGTCACTGCGAATGTGTATCGATTATCGGCAATTAAATAAGGTGACTATAAAGAATAAATATCCCCTCCCCCGGATTGATGATTTGTTTGATCAGTTGCAGGGTTCTAAATATTTTTTTCAAAGATAGATTTGCGCTCGGTTATCATCAGGTGTGAGTGCGAGAATCAGATATCCCGAAGACTGCTTTCAGGACCCGGTACGGGCACTATGAATTCAGAGTGATGTCTTTCGGGCTGACTAATGCTCCAGCGGTATTCATGGATCTGATGAATCGAGTATTTCGGCCTTTCCTGGATATGTTCGTGATTGTGTTTATCGATGATATTTTGATTTATTCACGATCAGCAGAGGAGCATTCAAATCATTTGAGAACAATACTTGGTATTCTTCGGCAACAAAAATTATATGCTAAATTTTCCAAATGTGAGTTCTGGTTAACCTCTGTGGCATTCTTGGGGCATATTGTCGGAGCAGATGGTATTCGGGTCGATACGCAAAAAATTGAAGTTGTACAGAATTGGCCCAAGCCTACTACACCGACAGAGGTTCGCAGTTTTCTAGGGTTAGCCGGATATTATCGGAGGTTCGTGGAAAATTTTTCTTCTATTGCGGCACCACTGACGAAGCTTACTCAGAAAGAAGCAAAATTTCAGTGGACTGATGCCTGCGAGCGCAGCTTTCAGATGTTGAAAGAAAAATTAATTACAGCTCCAGTTTTAGCCCTTCCAGAAGGATCAGACGGGTATGTTGTCTATTGTGATGCCTCTAGTATTGGGATAGGCTGTGTGTTGATGCAGCACGGTCGAGTTATAGCCTATGCCTCACGGCAGCTCAGGCCGCACGAGAAGAATTATCCCACTCATGATCTTGAGTTAGCCACGGTGATTCATGCTTTGAAAATTTGGCGGCATTATTTATATGGGGTCCATGTGGACATCTATACGGACCACAAGAGTCTCCAGTATATTTTTAAACAGAAAGAACTGAATTTGCGGTAGAGAAGATGACTTGAATTATTGAAAGATTATGACATTGATATTCTGTACCATCCTGGGAAAGCCAATGAGGTAGCGGATGCACTTAGCCGCAAGTCTATGGGCATCTTGGATGATGTACCACCTGGTAAGAAAGATTTGGTTCGTGAAATTTATCAGTTGGCCAGCCTTGGAGTTCGTTTGGCAGATTCTAGAGATTCTGTGATTTCTGTTCGTGCAGTTGCTGAATCATCCATTATAGAAGAAGTAAAGCGGTGACAGTTTGAGGATCCTATTCTGGTTCAATACAGAGATGTGGCTCTTAATAAAGAAAAGACTCCGTTTGAAATTTCGCCTGAAGGGGTATTATTATATGAAGGCAGATTCTGTGTACCGGATGTTGCAGGCTTACGGCGACAAATCATGGGCGAGGCGCATAATGCACGGTATTCTGTTCATCCTTGTTCCACTAAAATGTATCATGATCTCAGAAGTTTGTATTGGTGGGACGGTATGAAGAAAGATATTGCAGAGTTCGTTGGTCAGTGCCCAAATTGTCAGCAAGTTAAAATTGAACATCAGAAGCCCGGTGGGTTATTCCAGGAGATGGAAATTCCAGCCTGGAAATGGGAGATGATTAATATGGATTTCGTTGTTGGGTTACCGCGCACTCTACGCAGGTATGATTCGATTTGGGTTATTGTTGATAGATTGACGAAATCAGCCCATTTTCTTCCGGTCCGGACTACTTATTCGGCAGAGGATTATGCGAAGTTATATATATATCAGAGAGATAGTCAGACTTCACGGAGTCCCTGTATCTATTATTACTGACCGAGGTTCCCAGTTTACAGCAAATTTCTAGAGGTCATTTCAGGAGGGATTAGGGACTCAGGTGAGCCTCAGTACAGCTTTTCATCCTCAGTCCGACGGGCAGGCCGAGCACACTATTCAGACGCTGGAAGATATGTTGCGGGCCTGCGTTATTGATTTCAGAGGTAGCTGGGATGATCATTTGCCGCTTATTGAATTTGCCTATAATAACAGTTATCACTCCAGCATTCAGATAGCACCGTACGAAGCTCTTTATGGCAGGAAATGCAGATCTCCTATTGGGTGGTTCGATGTGGGCGAAACCAAATTAATTGGGCCAGATGTGATCCAGGAAGCAGTGGATAAAGTAAAACTTATTCAGGAGCGATTATTGGCTGCACAGAGTCGACAAAAAGCATATGCAGACAGACGACGTCGACCATTAGAGTTCCAGATTGGCGACTGGGTATTTCTGAAGGTGTCACCTGTGAAGGGTGTTATGAGATTCGGTAAAAAAGGTAAGTTAAGCCAGCGGTATATCGGGCCGTATCAGATCATTCGGAAGATAGGCGAGGTCGCCTATGAGCTAGACTTACCATCCGATTTGGAGGCAGTGCACCCGGTATTTCATGTGTCCATGCTGCGAAAATGTATAGGTGATCCTTCCAGAATATTCCCTGTAAATGACATTCAGGTAACGGAGCATTTGTCTTGTGAAGAGCAGCCTATAACTATTCTGGATCGACAGGTAAGGAGACTGCGCACTAAGGAAGTGCCTTCTGTTAAAGTCCTGTGGCGCAACAACAACCGGGAAGAAATGACCTGGGAGGCGGAGGAGGAGATGAAGAAGAAATACCCCCACTTATTTCCTACGCCCACAGGTAAGTTAAATTTTTTTTAAGTTTGTTGTATTAATTGACGGATGAATTACGCGTGCTATCTATAAAAGAGACTCCCGTTATGCTTATAAGACTAATTTAACATTCGGGGACGAATGTTCTTAAGGGGGGGAGAATGTTATGTCCCGTGTTTTCGCATAATTGGAAATTTAGAAATAATTGTGACTTGTATGTGGTATGGCAATATTTGGATTTTGTTAATATGCCTATGTTTTTTATGAAAAATATTGGTGTGGAAATGTGGAGGAAGGCCAAGGGAAAATTTGGAATTTTGAAAATTAGTTTCGGGAATTTCAAAATGAGATTTCAACGAATTGGGCCAAGAAAAATTAGAGAAAAATTTGGGCCCAAGCCCCATTTAATGGTCATGTGAGTTTCATGTGACCACTTAATCATCAAAAATATATATTCATATATATCCATTGGAAAGTTCAAGAAACCAAACAAATATTTGAAGTCACCAAGCCAAGAGGGCTTCGGCCGAAACCTACAGAAAAAGAAAAAAAAATTCAAGCTTTGATTCTAATCCAAAAATCTGGTTCTTCTCATATTCATAGCATATTCAAGACGCTCTTCGATGTGATATAATTGGTTTGGCACGAGAGCAACATTTGTAGCAAGATTGAAGTTGAAGGAAAAAGGTAAGAATCTTATTCTTTTGTGTTATGGAATAAGCATAGATGTTAGAGTGGTGGGAATAGCATAAGAATTATGGAATTGTGGTGTGTGTGTGTGCATGGCCGTGTGTGTGTGTGAGTAGGTGTATGGCCGTGAGCCATAGTGTGGTGAAGGGGAGGTGAATTTGATTTTGTTTAGTTTGTTAGTTGCGTCGTTGTGGCATTTATGGCGTAAATGAATGTTTAGCAAGTTGAATTGGCATTGAAGATGGTTGCGGGTTTTTATGGGAAATTATATGATTTTTGTATATTCGTATATAATTGTGAAAGTAAGACTTTAAATGTGAATTATGGTTGTTGTTAATGAATTTGGAATGAAACAATGCAAGTTAGTATGTTCGTCGTAGTTGTGGACGTTTTGAATAGAATATGGAAAGTAGCGGATTGCTTAAATTCATGTATATCGTTTGGAATATTATTGGAATGTGTTTGAATAACTTTGAATGAGTAAATGAATATGATAATGTGGATGTGGTGAAGTTTGGATGAAAGTTGTTGATTTATGTAGAAAGAAAGAATATTGACGTTAGAGTGATTTTGTTATGACTTGTGATGATTGTGATACTGTGGGTTGTTGTTGTTGTTGTTGTATATGGAGCCGAGCTAAGTCTCGGGGTGATATATATATATGGGGGAAATGCTGCCGAAATTTCGGTAGACAAAAATGAGGTTAAGTGAATTCTTAAGCCTTGAAATCCCTAATTGGTAACTTTGACCATTTGCAGATCCTGAGCGAAACGGGACTTGAGTTTCGGGCGAGCGTAAGACGCATATAAGGTATGTAAGGCTACCCATTCCTTCTTTTGGCATGTCTTAGGTATACTAGGTCAATATTGGAGCCCCGAGGGCAATTCTGTTCCTAGAAATCCGAATTGGAAATTTAGTATTATTCATTCAATTGAATTGAATTATAAAACTCATATTATATTGAAAAGTGATCTAATGTCCGAAACTTTTGTAAATGTAATCAAGTTGCCTCGAGACTTCCATGTATGATTCCATAGACCCCGAATGTCCGTGATTCATGTCCGCCACCTCGACTTGACCCGCGGTGGGCCCACTAGCATCGAGACTTCTTTGTTTGCTCTATTATGCCCATTCTTGTCTAATGTCGGTAAAACACTTTTGGTTATGATTTTGGCTATCATAAAATAATCTTTGACTGCCACGATATTCTAAACTATATTTTGAACCATAAATACTATGTTGGAAATACTTTTGTGAAACGAACCCCGTATTGACTAGTTATTCGAACTATTTGATTAATGAGTTAGCATATGATATTATCAAGTTTCAAAAGGTGTTTTGACTTATAAGTTGCATTGTTTGCTCACGACTCCGCTCGTGCCCTTATTATGACTTCGTTCACCGGTTCCCGGGCCGGTTATGATTCATGCGCGCTATGATAAATTCGGCCGTATGCTGTGTTACGGTTCCCGAGACCCATAGGGCCGGGTTCCGTTTGGAGTTATGCTGTGATATGGCTGGTGATATGCTATGCTGATATGTGTGCTCGGGGATGTACGGAGATTTGAACCTTCCGGTGTTATGCTGTGTGTGGCACCAGCGTCGGAGTGGTGACCATGTTCCTGAGCTTTGCATGATTTTGTTTGCATTACGTATATATGGTTTTGATACAGATTTTGATATACTGTTCGGTATTTCCCTTTTGTATGTTGTTTGTTTTTCAGTTATGGCTCATATTTCTGTACTCTATGCTTTACATACTCAGTACATCTTTCGTACTGACCCCCCTTTCTTCGGGGGCTGCGTTTCATGCCCGCAGGTACAGACGCAGGTGATCCATCACTGTAGGCTCCACTTTCTGCTATTTCGGAGTACTCCCTTTTGATCCGGAGTCCACTTTTGGTACATACATCTTTTGTTATGTATATATTTTTGTATATCTGACTATTTGGGTATGGCGGGGCCCTGTCCCGTCATATGATTCTGTCGGTCTGTTTAGAGGTCTGTGGACATGTTTGTGGGTTGGGTCTTTCTGTACGGATGTGTGTATATGATGTGTTTGGGCGATCCCATTCGCCGCGGCGGCCGGTCCGCATATGTTTACATGTTGCCTTGTTGGCCGGTGTGGCCTTTGTTGGTATTTTCTGTGCGCAGTGTTATTTTGGATAGTCTGTAAAACAAAGGAAACTCTGCCGAAATTTTTCTGGAAATTATCTAAATTTAGAATATAGCCTTGGCGGCTTCTGCTATATACTTGAATTCATTTGATAGATGGGTTTGGGTGCCCAGATCGGGCACTAGTCACGGCCTACGGGGTTGGGTCGTGACACTACCGTACCTCGTAGGACAATCACGCATGACGTGCCCCGTCTGTCCACAAACATAACAAGAATCTGTAACATGGCGACATGGCCCCGAATGTAAATTTCTGCACTGACTACATCATGGAACCGGTGGTCTCCTCTGGCTGTAATCGCCCCCAAACTGGGAACCTGAAGATCTCGAACCGAGCTCTGACCCTGCCCTGAATGAATAGAGCGGTCAAACCTTCTTCCTGCAAATCGTGGAGGTGCACTAGTCACCGACTAGCCTGAATATCCGGAGTATGACTGCCTCGATCCCCCTCTATAGTCGCTACCGGTACCCATAGATCTGGCCCTCTTACTCTGCCCCCTATCGATATCACGCTCACCCCTTCGCGGATGCTGCTGCTCTTCTAGGTTCTGAATATTGGCCTGAATGCGGGAAATATCTATCCCATCGTGCAATGAAGCCGTTAAGCACTCTTTAAATAAATGTGGCCCTAGGCCACTCACAAATCTATGCACCCTATCTCCCATGTTGGCCACGATAGTCGGAGTATATCTAGCCAATGAATTAAACTGAACGCTATACTCCCGGGCACTCATATTTCCATACTTGAAATTTAAAAATCTGTCCGCTCTAGCTCGACGGACTTCGGGTGGAAAATAGTGGCGGATGAAGGCATCTACAAATTCTTGCGAAACCGGAGGTGGTACATTCTCTTTTCTTGACGACACCCAATTATTTTACCATAAGACCGCCACATCCCAAAGTCTATAAGATGCTAGCTCCACTGACTCAGTTTCGAAAGCATGAATAATCTGCAATGTTTTCAACATTTCATCTATAAAACCTTGCAGGTCTTCATCCGGCTTTGACCCGGAAAACTCCGGAAGATTCAGACTCATGAAATCACGGGATCTAGTACTAACTGCCCTATCACTTGAACCCGAACTCTGCCGCTGTGCTTGGACGGCAACTAACTGTGTCAAGAGATGGATAGCCTCGGTCATTTGTTGACCCAAAGTAGTCGAAGGAAGAACTGGAGGCATAGGAGCGGGAACCGAAGCCACTTCTTGTTCTTCTATAATAGGCGGAGTATGAGAGGTATTAGATGGAGCCTCATTATGTGATTCACCCTCTTCTACATTCATTGGCGGCTCCCTTTCTACTCGCCTTTTCATCGTAGTCTTGCCCTTTTGGGTGGCTGTAGCTTTTCCCTTCGGCGGCATCTCTGAAATCATAACACAATATTAGGGAGGCGAACATCTTATAACATGGCTCTATCGCACGATCTCATAAGAAGAAGAATGGTCATTTTTCCTAAATGCCCTGTAGTCTCCTGTTTATTAGTGTGGCCCACAACACACCACAAACAAGACTCTACTAGACACGGCTCGTAGACATCTCCTAGGACTGAACTGCTCTGATACCACTTTTGTCACGACCCGACTAAGGACCATGACGGGTACCCGGGGATAACCACCGAGCACCACTCATATTACTCATAATCATACTCATTTTGTGATCATTCGTTAATAACCTGCTTATAATCATAAGGAAACCATTTTCATTTGAATCATAATTACTTTTATATAGATAAGCCCTCTGGCTATCAAAATAATACATAAATACACATGGGAAAAGTTATAAGACCAAACTACCCACACGTGCCTATCTATGAGCCTCTACTAGAGTACAAGACATATGGACGGGACAGGACCTCGTCGTGCCCAAAATAGATATATATACACAAAATCATAAGCAATGGAACCTCCGGAACAATGGAGTGCTCTCAAGTCTGCTGATAGCTCCTATAAGTATGGATCACCTCCCTGTCTACCTGTGGGCATGAACACAGCGTCCAAAGAAAGGGACGTCAGTACGAGCATTGTACTGAGTATGTAAGGCGTAAATAAAAAGGGCATAATAAAGCAATCCCGAAACATAAGGTGAAAACATAACCTGCTTAGCCTTTAAAAGCAAATGAATTTTAAACACATCACATTTATCAACTTATCACATATATAATGCTCGTTTACCCATGTCCGGGTACCATCATATGCCGCCCACTAGTGGTGTCATGTCCAGCCCTCTAGGCACTATAAATCAGAAGCAGCCCGTATTAGAGGTGACATGTCCGGCCTTCTAGGCGTGGTATAATCATAAACAGCCTGCATTAGCGGTGACATGTCCGATCATCTAGGCGCTGTAAAATCGTATCCTCGGGTACATTACATAAACTCATCATAAACATACATTAGAGTCCCAAGATAATCCATAACCATATCGGGGTGACGTAAGGTCGAGAACCCCCGATTCTATTATGGGGAAATCATAATCATCGTACCTCACCTTGAAGGAACTAGTATCATAAGGTGGGTCTAGCAATAATAATCAATGTCATATCATAGGCTTTGGAATCTCTATATGAAGTTGACTCATATTTCCCTGAATGTAAGAAAGTCATGGAAGGAAAAAGGGAATTCATTTCATGAGAACCATGCCTTAGAAGGAAGGGACTAGCCTTTCATACCTTGTATCTCTTCAACTATCTATCATTCACTCACGTGCCTCTCTAACTTGCGATTCTACCTTCAAGGGAATTCGTACAAAAATTAGGTAATCAATAACATAATTATATTTGAACTAAAGCTAATGAAATTTAGGCAACATCTCCTTAGTTTCTACAACTTTCCCCATACCATATAACAACTCCAAAACATTCATAATCTCATAATCCACAATCTTCATCAACTATACATCATTCAATTCTCCTATTCCCATTTCAAGAGCATCTATAGCCACGGTCATGATACAATATTGCATTCGTCCTTCTATATGCTTCTCCCATGTTCTTAATATTATTTATAGCAAGATTCTATTCATAATACATCAAAATCCATGATTCATGTCAACTACTATTTAAGATTCTATTACTTTCACATTTGAGCTCTATATTCTATTTCCTTCCATAATCCAAGTCTTTCAACCCCCTATGCTCTCAATAAACGGGAAATAAACATAGAACTCACCTTAAGCACTTGGGAACAAGCCTTGAGTCACTCTACTCTATTAGAATGGAATCCTCCACTTGTATGCGAAAGGAGTCCTCACTCTCCACAAACCCTAGTAGGCTTCCTAGCATAAGAATCTCTTAATTCCTAGCTTTGCTCTTGGCTTTTTAGTATAGATTGTTGTGAAAATAGAGGGAGGGTTCTAGAGAGATATAGAATCTGCTTCTTTGTGGAAAATAAAGAAATAAAATGTGGGTTCTTATATTTATAGACAGGACTGGAAACTTGCAAGTCCGCGGGTTGACTAGCCGGGTCGACAGTCGTCGACGTGTCGACGGTCCGTCGAAGTGCCCATCAAACTGCCACCTGAAATGTCTGAGTTCTGAACCCTGTCGACGGCACCAGTCGACGGCTCGTCGACGTGGCCGTCGATGCTGACTGGTTTCAGTAGGTTCCTGAACTGCTTCACTTTGCTCCGATTCGATTCATTTCACTTCCAATTCCCTCAGAATGTCCATAATACATACTTATACACCTGTACACATACCAATCAAAATATCTCATAACCAAGACTTTGGTGCGGGCTACCATACCGACGGTATACCCCACCAATAAGCCGAAACCTCTTTGAAATAAAATGGAAGGTGTAACAGGCATAACCAGAGAAACATGAAGGGAAAAATAACAATGAAAGTGTATTTTTTTCAATCTCCACTAAGATATAGCTTATAATTTAAATTTAGATGAGTTCGCAATCCCACAAGTAATCTTCTTTTATGTATAAATTATGGTGGGATATTACCACGAACATGAATAAAGTACTTTTTCTCTCCCATTAGAATAAGGTAGTATTAAAGAAAGCCCCACTTTTATGGCTGTATGTATAACACTATATTTGATCAGATGGTTGTCCATGTTCTTTACTTCATCTTGCATTGGTAAATGGAATATCTTACTAGCCTGTATTTAAATTCCGAAAAGGCTAGAACATGTTCACCCCCTTTTTCAGCTGCACGTTGAATTATTTATTTGTCCATATTGTCATTATAAGGGGAAAAAATTCTTGCAAAAACATAGAGGTTATGACAATATATAGGTTTGTGGGTTGCCATCTCGTCTATCTTTTATAAATATATACTTCAGCAATTTTAACAAGGAGTTGTTTATTATTAGCTAATTACTCAATTGCATTTAGGTATTAGTAGAGTTAAGAAAATGTAATTAGGCATTTCTTTTGCATCAGAAGCTTGTTTATACACATAGTAAATATAATGTTTGGATGCAACATCTATGCTCATCCTCAATACCTCTCTTTCAAAAGTGCTCAAGAGGATAAACCCAAAATTGGTTTGAATTCTCTTGCATCAACTGACTATAACTATAACTGATGTTGGCAACACTTAACGACAAACTCTAGGATTCTTAGCCTACCAAACAAATACATCAAACTCCAAATGGGTATGCGATAATATACTGATAAAACAAGACCAAAATTGGAAAAAAGAATAACAATAAGTAAAAAAAGCGTCTTCTTTTCAACAGTGGCAGTTTGAAGACTAGAAGGGAACTATTGTTGTTGGTCTTGAAGACAAGAAAGAAAATGAGTAAGTTTTTGTCGAAGCATGGAATTCTGGGAAGCCGACAATGGCACATTGGGTTCACTGTTTGCCCGTTTCAAAGATTGATTATCTCAGCTTATCCATGGCTTTTTCTTCACATTATTATGGGTAGGAAAGTTAGGTTTTGGGAAGTATTTTGAAGGGATTTGAAAGACAACTGATGTGTTGAGAGATCTTCCAATCTCTCTAACAGGTGCAGTAAAACTTCATACCCACGGACTACAAATCTTGAACCTATCACTTATTACTATTTACAGTGAAAAATACTAACTTTAATCCAAGAACCCATTTTTCCAGCAGACCCACATGATCAATTTTGTCCAATTATTTACCAAACACAACAAATACAGACACAAAACCTTAGGGAATGGTTTCAATTTGAATCATCTAAGAGGTAACCCCTCCTCAAATTAACTCTCCAATTTCATATTCAAACAACAACAACAACAACATATGCAGTGTAATCCCACAAGTGGGGTCCAATTTTATACTCATTTAAAAAAAAATGAGTGCAGTAAAACTAAAATTTACAACCAAAAATACCAGATTTACATGAAAAAATCACTTACCCTAGTATAAGGAGGAGGATCTGGAACAGTATGAAGGCAAGAAAGAAAATGGGTAAGTTTTTGTTGAAGATTTGCATTCTGGGTAGCCGCCAATGGCACATTAGGTCACTGTTTGCCAATTTCAAGATTGCTCAAGAAGCTTGCCCTAGCGCACTTTCACGACCCTTCTTGAGCAAGCTCTCTTCTACTGTGATCGACAGCACTAGGGCAGAGTCCTATGGGTACGATTTTTGATTTGAAATAGAGAGCTTTTTTTTAATTTGTAGAATTTTTTATTTTAGTATACTAGGTTTGGCACCTGTTTTTTGGTAAAAATAAAAGTTTTAATTAGAATAAAATTCTTTTGGTGCCTGGTTTTTGATGAAGTAATATTTAGTATTGGATTTGGCGGCCCTCTCTCCCGCTCAAGGCCCTCAATTAATATTTGGGACCCGTTACTAATTTCTTTAGGGACCAGATTTAGTATCTTCACAAAAAAATATAGAATTAGTGATCGGAATAAAATCTCGTCCCAATACATGTACTTTTAGAGATGGGATTATTAACTCGTCCCTAAACGTTGCTCTTAGATAAGACTTTTTCTTGTAGTGGTCCCCCATGGGAAATGACTATCGAGGCGTGGAGGTATTCTGCCTGGAGCGTGTGTGTATCATTACATTGCATATGCATTCATCAATATCATCTCATTTGCATCTATTAATCGGATTTGTGGCTTGTACTTGTATTTGTGATCATTCTGAGGAATTGTGGGAAACTTGGCAGACTTGTGTTTAGGTGCTTCACCATAGGCTATGATTCGGCTGCTGATCCTTCTGTATTGTGATACTATTCTTGGACTGTGTTGATTGACACTTGATTGTGAGCATGTTTATTTTTCAATCTCTTCCTTATATATGTTAGCTAACTGTCGTCGGCCTATGATACCTTCCAGATAGTGTTTGTACTGATACTACCTTGCTGCATTCTTTCTGAAAGCAGAGTACATGATAGGGTCTAGTTCCTCTCCTAGTGGCTGATTCCCGAGGCTTTGCTAACGAGCATCTAGGGTGAGCACATGGATGGATTCGCAGCCCGGATGCCTCTTCTTATATACATGTCTTATTTGATGTTCCGAGACAGTATTCCCCTTTTTCAGAATATGTATTCATATTCGGACTTGTAATTTTGTAGTAGTGGCTTCTGTACGGCCCTAAACCAGATTCCTTGGGATTATTTGTATTATTGCTGCAATTATTTACTCATCCATTCTAGACTTATTATATATATTTGATGACTGGGTTTACTTCATTATTGATTTGAATTGTGATTAAGGGACGGATTAGCCTACCAGGTGGGAAAGGGTAGGTATCCGCACTTTCCCCTATTTGGCACGTGATAGTTAGTCAAGCACGGGAAGGTTTAATTATTAATTTGTCTAGTTCACTTGTGGTGACATTGCACAATTGTGCTTATTGACGTAGCTATTAGCTTTTCTTTCATGATCAGTTGGTTGTTGTTAGGTTAATTTAACTTATAGCTTGTTTGTTGTTCATTATTTCGGTTCAGTATAGTCATTAGTAGGTTTATGTGTTTTTTAGCATGTTTTCCGTATTTGGTCCATATGTTGACGAATTCATAAGGATGCCTTGGTTCTAGTATGTGTTGATCTTGCTTGTTAATATTTGTGCTTTGCTTAACATAGTTTTGTCTAGCCCATTAGCTTGATTTCCCTTAACTGCTTATAATGGACTAGCCTGGGAATCACATATGAACAGGGTTTCAAAACATGTTGAGTACTTAAACCACTATCTACCTATTTGTATATTAGTTTAAATGTAGAATGCCCTAATGTTTTGTTCTAATGCTACTATTTGTCCATTAAGACTTAACCTAGCATAATGTATGTTTATTTGTCTAGTCTAAGCCTATCAGTCCACCTATACTAGTCACTTGATATATGAAGGACAAAATGAACTCTATGTTTGCACATGACTATCTTAATATGAAATTCAATTGATACTCCCATATCCCAATTAAACCAAGTCTAGGTTATGCTTAACTTCACTTACTATCCATATAAGTGTTGATGCATCATCATGAATGTCACTTTAACAGTTTAAAGTTTTCGGTGGGTAATTTGGTTTTTTGTTGTCCAGAGATAACATGATAAAGGATAGTTTAAATGTGTGAAACATAAGTCTTGATGTTGCAATACCTATCAGATTTAAATAACTAAGCATGTCTCTCTGTGATATGACTGAATTATTGAGAATTATTTTCAAATATATGAGGCATGTTCATGGTCTCAACAGGACATTTTGTGTTCTATGGCAAACATGTTGGTCTGAAGAAGTGTTTTAAAGTATCTGTCAGAGTCCAGTATGCATATACATGTCTTCCATGCCAAAGAGAGTGATTAGTGTAACTGCTACAACATTCTTGTGTCTGATTGAGTGAATTGATAATCTAAACATGGCTAAAAACAATAAGAAGTGAATGATTAGCCCTCTGCATCTCACCTAGAATTGATATGAGGTATGTTAGAAGAATACAAGCTTACCATGGCCACATAGGACAAGAGAGATTGTTTTTGTAGTGAAGCAATGAGTGATTTACCTAGGGCTAGGGATGGTTTAGGAAAGGCTTTAAGCCTTGCTCTGCCCAGCGTCTATAGCGCTCTGGCCCTTTTTCCCATCTTCCCCGTATACATATACATATACATATATCATATAGCAGCATGCAGGAGAGCCCAAAGAAAGTCATGTATCTATCGGAGTGACGTAAGGTCGGTAACCTCCGATTATATATTATGGAATAGTCATCGTGGCCTTGTGTCACCTTGAAGGAACAATTATTATAAGGTGAGACTATCAACGAAGGATAACTTTAAGAGAACGTAAAATAAGATCACAAATCTCATAAGGCGTCAAATCATATACTTTGGAATCTTTAAAAATAGTCGTCATCCATTAATAAAATTGGGAAATCAAGAGATAGCTCAACATTCTTATACCGTCTTTCAAATCGTAAACTTGGAACCTTTAAACATGAAATCATTCTCATCATAGAAATATTCTCGTCATTGTCATTGTAAAACATGTCCATCGTTGTTGTCATAAGAGCTTACAAAATTATAAACCTCTGTTTTGGGAGAATACGGACACTTTGGAAAAACATTTACGAGTTATCGGGAAGAAAATCATGCCTTGGAATCATAAGCATCTAACTTTTGAAAACAAGGAAGATATGAAAACATTTATGAAGTCATAACATCGGAATTATGCCTTTGAAAGAAAGGGACGAGCCTTAACATACCTGTTCCACCTCCTATTAGCTATGCTTATTTGTCCAAGCTCACTAGTTTACATTCAAGAAGATTGACACAATCATTAAATTCATCATCATATACTTGTCTTAGTCCTTCAAATGAATTCATTTATAATCTGCCGAAATTTCGGCAGCATTTCCCCTGTAAATACACCATCCCCGAGAATCTAACTCGGCCAATTCATCAACAACAATCCGAGAATTCAACTTGGCCAAATTATCAACAACAATACCAACAATCATACTAACAACTCCAACAATCAATCCAAAATATATTCTAACATGGTTCAAGAACTTTCAAACAATTCACATAATGTTCAAACACCCTAACAAACATACCACTTCACCCGAAACCTTCCAAATTCAACAAGAACAATAACAACACATTTCTTCTCTTCCAAGTTCATGAACTACACCAACAATCTACACACGAACAACTTCATCCATTAATCCAAAATACATTCTAACGTTAGTAACTTCTTTTACATAATCCAACGACATTTTTCTTATATTCAATACAATCACAACAACCCCTTAAAATCTTCCAAACACATCTCTTGCTTCCAAATTCATGAGTTATATCCACAACCCACACATTAACAAATTCATTCATACAAATATAAGGAATCATGCAACTATCACATTAACTTCTTCAATACTCCACAAACGATTTCCACTTCATTTCAAACCATTAAATCTTCATTTAACATCATAGAATCCACAACACAACAACCAAGATACTAAGTAAATTTAATTCATTCCTTCTACACAAAACAGTCCACTCACGGCTAAAACAGCAACACACCTATTTTCAAGAATTTCATCTCTTTCTACACCCAACAACATGCATAAATCACCCCTAACACAAGTAAAAGAAGATTGAACACATACCTTTCTCCACACATCTCTTCACTCGGCTAGGGGTGTATATTTGCACAAATGAATGGTTTTATTGCTCCAACAACCACTCCATGTTAAAGAGGACGTTCCAATTGGTTGGAATTCTAGAAGAAAATAATTTTTCTTGATCAATAAAAAGTGGACACATGTCCCCTTCTCCCTTTTTCTTGAACTTTCTCAAAATGAACAAAGATGAATATTTGTCTTGTTATGTAAGCTTTGGTCCATATATATTTATAATTAGCCCCATTAAATAAAAATGTGGACATATGCCACACGGCAAACATGGCCCCCTTCAAGAACCTTCTTGAATATTTTTTGAAATTCCCATTTTGCCCCTAGCCTTCCACAATATTACCATGAACCTTCTTGTGAATTTCCCTTTTTACCCCTAGCCTTTCTTAATATTTCAACATCAATAATCTTCATAAACAACTTGTGTATTAAACAAGTTCAAAATATAGCCTTGCCCCTAACTTATTGCGATTACCTTAAAATATCCGAATGTATAAAAATACGGGATATAACATCCTCCCCCCCTTTAGAACATTCGTCCTCGAATGTTCAACCGATCTTATGGGGTTTTGTAGCACTTCGGGGGGGGGGGGGGGGTCCCTTTTATAGTCGTCCTTTTCTTCATGCTCGTTCCTTATCTTTCACCCTATTTCCTTTATAATCTAACTCCTCGGTCTTTACATGAATCCTCATTCCGTGTCATGGGTTTTCTAACCCACTGCATCAACTTATTATCCTTGTCCTTCCCAGGTCACCTCTTCTCCGTTATTGTTTCGTCACAACACCTTAACAGAAGCCACGTCTTTGGTACGTAATCTTCACTTGTCGATCCAATATGGCCACAGGTTGTTCCTTGCCCTCATATTCCTCGACACAAGTATACTTGTTTTTGATTTCTTTGTATTGTCACTCGTTTCGTCCATCGTTATTCATTGTCGGCTCTCTGGTGTGGATTCCTTACAAACATGATCGAGCATCGCTTCACGTCGATGATTCATATAATTTCATAGCGTATATTGTCAAGTTCCGTATAATTAATGGTCCATAAACTATTTTCTAGTATCCGGTGGACTCTTTTATTTCATTCATAGGTGCTGCGTTCTTTCTTTCGGTGGACTCTTTTATTTCATTCATAGGTGCTGCGTTCTTTCTTTCTTTCAAAAATTCCCAGACTACCAATTGTTGATACTTTTAATTAATAATCGTTGTTGTCCGAAATATCCCTTGAGTCTTATCATTCTCTCCTTTATCCTTTGTGATCTTAGCTTGTAGCCCTTTCTTGCTCTTTTTATTACTCTTTAAAACATGTCGCTGCGTACTTAGGTATGACGCAAATTTGCCCGATATGAGGGATTCAAATCATGTTCTAAACATAACATAATTCATGTTGGCATGAAGCATTCTCTTAAGGTGTCTTCCATCCTTTCCCTTCATGTCGGCCTCACGGTACACTCATTGTCAATTCGTTTCTACTTCTTTCATGTATCCTTTTGATGTGCCAACATGTTTCGAACTCTGGTCCCGAGCTAATAAATTTTCCTCCTCTGGAGTCTGAAATTGTTGCGATTCCCTTTTAAGTCTAATATAATATGCTCTCCCACCCCCACCCCCACCCCCCCTTTTTAAGGGGCTCCTCATATGCCAATAGTCCTTTTGTGAAATCTTCGTTTATACCTCACTCCTCACCTTTCTTTCCAGCTCTGTGCATAACATGTCGAAACATCTCACCATAAGTTTTTCTTTCATTTTGCGCCTATATCATCATTCTTGTCAACATTCCCATATCTTCCTATCCACTATTAGTCCCTTTCACCCATTTAGCTCACTTACTCGTTAAGGTATCCTCCTTACGCCTATGGTTAGAGGTTTCCAATTGCCCTGTGCCTAAATGTTCTCCTCTTCCTTCGACCAACCCATTTGTATACTTTTCCTACTTTCAGCCTTAACCTTCCTTAGGTTCCTTCCTCCTCGAACACTTTTCTTTTTCTTGCCATTTGTGGCATAAAGTTCGTGAAATTTAACCTTAAACGTGCAAATCCGTCTTATTCCCAACTCATCCTTTCAGGAAAGCATTTCCATGTCCGAGGCAACCACATTAATATAGCTGCACATTTTATTCCTTTATATACCTTTCAAGGGCCAGAATCTTCTAACATCATCAAAAGGCTTAATCACTCTTTTCTCTTACCTTGCATTCCTTGTCGCAGTCACTATTCCTTCAGTCCCACTTATTGAAATTGGTTCTCGAACCTCACACATTCCTCTTCTCTTCCGTATTACCGCATTTTACCCTTTTCACGTGCCTATCTTTGAATCTTTACCCAAGTAATGTCATGTTTTGCCGGTAGTTCCTCTCGGGGCTTCCCCCACTGAGGTTTCTTACCTTTCACGTTTTTCCGACATTTTGATCTCCCTGCCTTCCATTTACTCACTCTCTTTCTTTTCCAAATATCATTGCATTAGAACTTTCCAGTCTTAACCTGTAGTGAAAATGACATCAGCTTACCTTATAACATTTGTGTCGTTCATCCTTATTGTCACTTGAACTTCGGTACCCTTACTTGATTAATGCCTTCTACACCGTAGCGCCGATTGCTGCGGTACACATCACATGCCCGCCGATACAATCACATGTGGGATATCGTACGCATTCATATATATATATATATATATATATATATATAGATATATATATATATATATATATATCTATATATATATATATATATATATATATAATTACTATCAACTAACCCACAAAATATTTCCAAATGCTATTCAAGCCTATCCTAATTCCAGAGCTGTGATGCACTTTCTGTCTCTCCCCCAGTCTGGTCTGCCTCGTCCTACGCGACCTCTTATGGTCTCCAACCATCCCGTATACTCTGGTTTCCCTTAGGCTACTCTAGCTTCTCATTTGTCTCTTAAGTCTACATCTATAGAATTCCTTGCGCACTTCCCAGGGGGTCACCCATCATATGATTTCTCCTACCTTAGCACGCTTAACCTCGTAACTTCGATGGAATCCGGTGCCTTAATGCTGATATAATCGCGTCCACTTCCTCGCATGACCTTTATTACATGATCTGGAGCAAATCGAAGTCTTACAGATTCCGAGACATTTTCGTAACACGTCCTCAATCCTCAATATTCACCTTTCACTTATGTGTATAACCACCTTTCGTCCTAGATTCCCATATTCCCGATGGTAGGGAACACACCTTCGTCTCCATTACTTATAAATGCTCAGGTATCAGTCTGTTCGGATTCCCACTCACCATCCTTACATCATAATCCACAGAAAAACCGATTGTCGACTTTCCCTAAATCATCCATTAGACCTTGCTCCTACTAAGCCCCGAATGTTATCCATTTTAATCCTTCAGATTGCTAATCGTCTTTCTGACAATCATTCTTCACGCCATGCCAAGTCCATAACTCCTCTAAAACAACACATCTCACATATTGTCCATTTACGATATTTCCTTTCCACGCTTCTTCCTGTTAGGTGTACCTAACTAAATGACCTGATTTTGAAAAATTATGGCAGAGTCTCCTTTACAATTCTTACTATCCAAAACCTGCATGCAAAAATTATCAGCAATGCCTCACAGGGCATATATATATATATATACGACATATTCCAGCCACCCAGGGCTCCCAATTTCAGGTAAAAGAACAAAAATATCAAAACTTACCTCTGTGACTTCCCATATCATCACTCACCTTCTCCCGTCGATACTGGGCCTCTGCTGAGATCAAAGTTCAGTATAAGGGATCTCATTTCCTATGACTTGGCTCTATCGCACGATCTAAGACAAAAGGAAGGTCAATGATTCCTAAATGCCCTGCAGCCTCCTGTTTATAGATGTGGCCGGCTTCACACCCATAAACAGGACTCTACTGGACACGACTTTGCAGACAACCCCTAGGACAACCTGCTCTGATACCACTTTGTCATACACCCTAATCTCGCTAGGGTGTGATGGGCACCCGACCCCATTCTCAGAGCCGACCGAACCCCGTTAGTTCTCGTTATGTTCATAATCTAACTGGACTCTTAAATCATAAAATGAAATGCAGAATGAAAGCCTTTCAAAAACATTCCTTTCGTCTTTCTCAACTCAAGTAAAATCTGTAATCATATGACGTTTGTAACATAATGCATAATGACACATCGGCTAGCAGAGCCGCTTGCAAGGATGACATACTATATACGTGACTCTGTCTGCAAAGTCTCTAACATAAATCAATAAACGGTAACATAGATACTCTGACTCGGCAACACTCCAGAAGGAAATGGAGCTCGCCAACCCAGCCGAAACAGCTCATAGCAATGTCCTCTACGCATCTGTATACACCTGCGTGGCATGAAACGCAGCGTCCACAAGAAGGGACATCAGTACGAGCAATGCACTGAGTATCAACGGCATAAATAGTAACATTGTAAGGGACGTAAAGTATGAATAATAACAGAATGAACATATAGGGCATACCGTAAGATAAAAGAGTAACCTGTACAATGAATGCCTTTTAGCGGTACCATGCATGCTGAGTGCTGCGGAACGCGCAGCCCGATCCACATATATACACATATCCATAGTAATAATTTCTTTGAAAAAAATTTCTTTTTCATATATATAAAAAAATAGAGCATATCATATTGCCGAGGCATCGGCTCCGATCCATTTAACCACATATATCCCGCGTCCGGGCATCCCGCGTCCGGGATGATATCATGTCATATACAGATACATGTATCGTGTGCATATCCCAGCGTCTATAGCGCTCTGGCCCTTTTTCCCATCTTCCCCGTACACATATACATATACATATATCATATAGCAGCATGCAGGAGAGCCCAAGGAAAGTCATGTATCTATCGGAGTGACGTAAGGTCGGTAACCTCCGATTATATATTATGGAATAGTCATCGTGGCCTTGTCTCACCTTGAAGGAACAATTATTATAAGGTGAGACTATCAACGAAGGATAACTTTAAGAGAACGTAAAATAAGATCACAAATCTCATAAGGCGTCAAATCATATACTTTAGAATCTATAAAAATAGTCGTCATCCATGAATAAAATTGGGAAATCAAGAGATAGCTCAACATTCTTATACCGTCTTTCAAATCGTAAACTTGGAACCATTAAACATGAAATCATTCTCATCATAGAAATATTCTCATCCTTAACATCGTCATTGTCATTGTAAAACATGTCCATCGTTGTTGTCATAAGAGCTTACAAAATCATAAACCTCTATTTTGGGAGAATACAGACACTTTGGAAAAACATTTACGAGTTATCGGGAAGAGAATCATGCCTTGGAATCATAAGCATCTAACTTTTGAAAACAAGGAAGATATGAAAACATTTATGAAGTCATAACATCAGAATCATGCCTTTGAAAGAAAGGGACGAGCCTTAACATACCTGTTCCACCTCCTATTAGCTACGCTTATTTGTCCAAGCTCACTCGTCTACATTCAAGAAGATTGACACAATCATTAAATTCATCATCATATACTTGTCTTAGTCCTTCAAATGAATTCATTTATAATCTGCCGAAATTTCGGCAGCATTTCCCCTGTAAATACACCATCCCCGAGAATCTAACTCGGCCAATTAATCAACAAAAATCCGAGAATTCAACTCGGCCAAATTATCAATAACAATACCAACAATCATACTAACAACTCCAACAATCAATCCAAAATATATTCTAACATGGTTCAAGAACTTTCAAACAATTCACTTAATGTTCAAACAACCTAACCAACATACCACTTCACCCGAAAACTTCCAAATTCAACAAGAACAATAACAACACATTTCTTCTCTTCCAAGTTCATGAACTACACCAACAATCTACACACTAACAACTTCATCCATTAATCCAAAATACATTCTAACGTTAGTAACTTCTTTTACATAATCCAACGACATTTTTCTTATATTCAATACAATCACAACAACCCAACTTACAATCTTCCAAACACATCTCTTGCTTCTAAATTCATGAGTAATATCCACAACCCACACATTAACAAATTCATTCATACAAATATAAGGAATCATGCTAATATCACATTAACTTCTTCAATACTCTACAAATGATTTCCACTTCATTTCAAACCATTAAAGCTTCATTTATCATCATAGAATCCACAACACAACAACCAAGATACTAAGTAAATTTAATTCATTCCTTCTACACAAAACAGCCCACTCATGGCTACAACATCAACACACCTATTTTCAAGAATTTCATCCCTTTCTACACCCAACAACATGCATAAATCACCCCTAACACAAGTAAAAGAAGATTGAACACATACCTTTCTCCACACATATCTTCACTCGGCTAGGGGTGTATATTTGCACAAATGAATGGTTTTATTGCTCCAACAACCACTCCATGTTAAAGAGGACGTTCCAATTGGTTGGAATTCTAGAAGAAAATAATTTTTCTTGATCAATTTCCATGGGCTAAATTTTGGAACTATGGCCGAATGGCCCCTCTTCTCTTCTTCTTTCTTTTTCTTCTCCAAGCTTCTTGATTTAAAAGATGAATATGTCTTATTTTGTCATTAATTATATATATATATATATATATATATATATATATATATAGCTTCCAGCAATATAAAGTGGACACATGTCCCCTTCTCCCTTTTTTCTTGAACTTTCTCAAAATGAACAAAGATGAATATTTGTCTTGTTATGTAAGCTTTGGTCCATATATATTTATAATTAGCCCCATTAAATAAAAATGTGGACACATGCCACACGGCCAACATGGCCCCCTTCAAGAACCTTCTTGAATATTTTGTGAAATTCCCATTTTTCCCCTAGCCTTCCACAATATTACCAAGAACCTTCTTCTGAATTTCCCTTTTTACCCCTAGCCTGTCTTAATATTTCCACATCAATAATCTTCATAAACAACTTGTGTATTAAACAAGATCAAAATATAGCCTTGCCCCTAACTTATCGCGATTACCTTGAAATATCCGAATGCATAAAAATACGGGATATAACGAAATCTTGATGAGCAAAGAGGACGCGGAAAAAACAACCTTCATCACTCCGTGGGGAGTTTATCATTACTGAGTGATGTCGTTTTGCCTAAAGAACACGCCGACGCTACTTACATGAGGGCTATGAACACCATCTTTCATGATATGATGCACAAGGAAATAGAGGTCTACGTAGACGATGTCATTATCAAATTGACATAAAGTGCAGAGCATACCACATATTTGCGAATGTTCTGTGACAGACTCCGAAAGTTCAATCTGAAACTAAATCCAGCCAAGTGTGCATTTGGAGTACATGCCGGAAAACTACTTGGGTTCATAGTCAGTTGAAAGGGCATAGAGCTAGATTCATCCAAGATCAAAGCTATCCACAAGCTTCTGCCTCAAAACACTAAAAAAGAGGTTATGAATTTCCTAGGAAGACTAAACTACATTGGTCATTTCATAGCCCAGTCCACCGTGATTGTGGAACCTATACTTAAATTGCTAAAGAAAGACGCGCCCACAGAATGGACTGAAGAGTGTCAGAAAGCTTTCGACACCATCAAGAGGTATCTTTCCAATCCACCATTCTTGGTACCTCCTACGCATAGGAGTCCATTATTGCTATAACTGTTAGTATCAGTCAATGTCTTTGGATGCGTGTTAGGACAACATGATGAAACTAGAAAAAAGGAACATGCAATCTACTATCTAAGCAAGAAGTTCACGGTCTTCGAAGCATGAAATGCTTTGGTAGAGAAAACATGTTGTGCTTTGACATGGGTTGCCCAAAAACTAAGGCAATCTTGTCTTTATACACAACTCATATCATATCCAAGATGGATCCACTAAAGTACATCTTCCGCCAACCCATGCCTATAGGGAAATTGGCCAATTGGAAAATATTACTGAGCGAAATTGACATCAGATATATAGCACAATAGGCCATTAAAAGACAAGCATTGGCCGACTTATTGGCAGAAAGCCCAGACGATGAAGATTTGGAACCACTTCGAACCTTCTTCCAAGACGAAGAAGTATTGGTAGTAGAAGAAGACATAGATGAGTCTTATTCATGAGGGAGGTTATTTTTCGATGGTTTTGTTAGTTACAAAGGTTTAGGAATTGGAGCAGTCTTGGTATCAGAAACCGGGCTACATTATCCGATAGTTATAAAACTAAAGTTCTGATGCACCAACAACATGGCGGAATACAAGGGCTACATCATTGGCCTCAAAATGGCATTGGATATGAACATTCACAAGTTAATGGTCATAGGAAATTTAGATCTATTGATTCACCAAGTACAAGGAGAATGGGCCACGAAGAATGCCCAGATCTTACCATATGTGAAGCTCGCACAAAGATTATGCAAAAAGTGCAAGAAGATCGATTTCAAGCATACTTCGAGGGCTCAAAATGAGTTGGCCGATGCTCTGGCTACCATAGCATCCATGATACAACACCTGAATATCAGTCATATTGACCCGTTGGAGATAAGTCTAAGAGAAGAAAACGCCTACTATTTGCATATGGTGGAAGAGCCCGATGGCCTGCCACGGTATATTGACATAAAGATATACTTGGAAAACGGAGAGTATCTCGAGAATACTATGAGTAACCAGAAGAAATCCATCCGGAGAATGGCCAATGGATTCTTCCTGAATAAGGAGATTCTTCACAAAAGAATGCCGAATATAGGATTACTCCGATGCGTGGATGCCGCCGAGGCCACAAAATTATTAGAATAGGTACATCCTGGGACTTGCGGGCCGCAAATGATTGGGTTTGTTCTAGCTAAGATAATCCTCCGAGCAGGTTATTATTGGATGACAATGGAAATGATTGTTGCAAATTTGTAAAAAGATGCCACCAATGCCAAATACATGGAGATCTAATCAGAGTCCCATCAATGCCATGTAGCTAAAAAAGACTATAAAAGGACAAAAATGCCACAAGGGAAACAATCAAGCCAAAGAGGGCTTCAAGAGGACAAAAATGCCGCAAGGGACACAATCAGATCAAAGGGGTCACATAAAGAACAAAATGATGTATCTGGCAAAGAGGGTCACCGCCAACATAAAGGACGAAAGCAAGACAATCCAGCTATGAGGGCCATGTCTGTCATTTACAAGCCAAGAGGGCCATTCATTGAAACATATGCATGCCAAGAGGGCCATCCATACAAACATTTCCTAGAGGGCCATTCATATAAACATTTCCAAGAGGGTTTTTTGTACAAACATTGCCGAGAGGGCCATTCATGTGCATGCCAAGAGGGCCATTCATACAAACACTGTGAAGAAGGCCATTCATATCAAACATTTCCAAGAGGGCCATTCATATCAGACAATACCAAGAGGGACATTCATATGCATGCCAGGAGAGCTATTCAAATCAAACGTTGCCAAGTGGGCCATTCATCCAAACAAATGCAAGAGGACCATTTCATCCCAAACAATAACTAAAGGGGTTAAACAAATGAAACAGTGCCAAGAAGGTCACCTACTTTCAAACAGACAGCCAAGAGGGCCATTACATCAAAAACCACGCAAGGGTGGTAAAACAAAGATGCGAGGCCAGGATGGTCATTCAATTTAAAGTGATACCAAAAAGGTCACCTCACAAGTCAAAACCAAGAAGGTACAATCACAAAAGTACACAGAGGTGGTAAAAAATAGAACAAAGAATAGGAGGTCAACCACAATGTTACCCAGCAGATGGAAGCAGGTTCACAACCACCAAGAGGAAGAGTAGGGTGATCAAACTAGATCTGGATGCATGCGGAGCGAACATGGAATTTTTTCTTATGTAGCCAGTCGAGATAGGGTGCCCACGAGTGTATTTTTAATATTGTATGTCATTTTAAATATTTTTTCGTATTTTTCTATAAATATTAGGTGTATTTTTAAAAATTAATTCAAACTACTTTAAAACAATTATTTCATTGATTGTTTAAATTATTAGAATTAAAATTGACAAGTATTTCATTTCGTTAAGTCAAGAAATTGACTAATTAAATAGATAATCAATTACGCCAAAATTTTATGATTTATTTGATTATACTTGCAATTATTTCAAAAATTGATTTTGGATTGATTTTCTGTTAATTGCATGAGTTAATTTTGGCTATAATTGAAATAGCCAATTATTTGCTACGTGTTAATTGAGGCAATATTTTAAATGACAAATTCATTTCATGCATTTTAGTTATATTAATTTTACACTTTAAACATGGCTATAATTGAAATCCTTAATTAATTACTATTTTCAAAACTTGGTTATTTGTTAAATTAATTAGTAATCACGTTTTGACAAAATTGCACCTTCAACACATGTATATATATATATATATATATATAAACCGATTGGCTTTTTCTTTCTTTTTATGGTCGGCCCAATCCATAAGGACATGACCCGACACAAAATGCTCAGTAATATACCAAACAACCCCAATCCATAAGGACTTGACCCGGAACAAAACGCCTCGTCTCTCTCTCTCTCCTGTATCTCGTCTCCTTCAATGCCAAAAATGTCAAATTCGCAATGTACTTGTGCTTTTCGCTATACTGTCCAATCGTTTTGGGCATGCTCTTGCCCTCTCTCATCCATTTCAACCGTCAAACAACCAAAAGGAGAGGTTTCCTCTCTCATTTTTGCTTTTCCACATATTTTCTTAACGAATTTTGTCTTGTTCGATTTCAAATGCTCTATTGTGATTGGATGATTGAGAAATGGAGGGATTCCCCCCCCCCCCCCCCCCATAAACAAAAACCCTTATTCCCACACCAGATGAGGTCAGAAACCCTAAAGCTTGGGGTTCTATATAAAGAAGCCCAATTTCTACCATTCTACACACATACATATAGATACTTGTCTAATTTCGGGAAGAACCGACATTTTTAGTTTTACACTAATCTTATACAAGTAAACTTAGGGTTTTGATTCGCTCAGAACTCTTCTCAGTCTAAATTTTGTCCGTGATTCTGAAATCCTTTTGATTTTTTTTGTGGTTGTTGTGGCTGTGAGGTGTGGAGGAGAAGAAGGCTCTCAATACTCCATTCTCGACAAAGGATACCACTACCACTACAAAAGTTAAATTTTTCTCCCTCTATTTATCTTTTGCTAATTTCTATGCTTTAGTTTGGTGTTTACCATGTTTTGTGTGTTTATGTATTTATGTGTGTTTTAGTTTGGATATTGTTATTAAGCATAGTCATTAGCCTATTCATATATAATTTAGCTTAATTACTGTCTATCCATGTCTATGATTTGATTAAGCTAATGGTTAGCCTGCCTATAATGTCATGTACTTTTTAATGTAGTGTTGGTTTAACATGGTAATGCAATATGACTTACTTAGCCTAGACTAAGCTTAGGCTAATACCTATATGTGTCAAATTATCATGCTCATAATCTCTACTCATTTTAAAGAAACATCAAATCTTATTTTTACATGGTATCTGTTGACCTATGAAGGACATTAGTGTACTTCCAATCTGGTTTTTTTTTACTATACCAAGTAATTATATGCTAAGTCATAGTACTCAAGTAGTAATATGCTTATAGGGGTTGCCTAGTTCTCCTTTTGTTTAAATGTATGTGTTTATTTGGTTATTAGCAGTATGTTAAGTTAAGTCTAATCATGTCATTATACTTTTTAAATCTAATTCATCTGATTAGTTAGACAAGCATAAGAAGGATTAATCATTAATATGTCTACTTCATTTGTGGTGACATTGCATATTTGTCATTGACCTAGCTATTAGCTTATCTTGCCTAATCAGTTGGTTTTTGTTAGGTTAATTTAACTTATAGCTTGTTTGATGTTCATTATTTCAGTTCAATATAGTCATTAGTAGGTTTATGTGAGTGTTAGCATGTTTTCCCTATCTGGTCCGTGTTTTGATAAATTCATGATGATACCTTGGTTCTAGTATGTGTTGATCTTGCTTATTAATATTTGTCCTTTGCTTAACTTAGTTTGGTCTGGCCTATTAGTTTGATTGGCCTTAACTGTTTATAGTGGCCTAGCCTAGGAATCACATATGAACATGTTTGCAAAACTCATTGAGTACTTTAACCACTGTCTACCTATATGTACATTAGTTTAAATGTAGAATTTCCCTAATGTTTTGCTCTAATGCTACTATGTGTCCATGATGTATGTTTATTTGTAGGTTTAAGCCTATCAGTCCACCTATAATAGCCACTTGATATATGAATGCCGAAATGAGCTCTTTGTTTTCACATGACCATCATAAAATTAAATCCAAATGATACTCCCATATCCCTATCAAACCAAGTCTAGGTTATGCTTAACTTCACTTACAATCCAAATAAGTGTTGATGCATCATCATGAATGTTACTTTAATAGTTTTAAGTTTTCAGTAGGTAATTTGGTTGCGTGCTGTCCAGAGATAACATGGTAAATGATAGGTTAAATATGTGAAACATGAGTCTTGAAGTTGCAATACCTATTAGATTTAAACAACTACGCATGTCTCTCTGTGATATGACTGAATTACTGAGAATTGTTTTCAAATATATAAAGCATGTTCATGGTCTCAAAAGGACATTTTGTGCTCTATCCCAAACATTTTGGTCTGAAGAAGTGTTTTAAAGTCTCTGTCTGAGTCCAATATGCATATACATGTCTTCCATGCCAAAAAGAGTGATTAGTGTAACTTCAACTGCATCGTTGTGTCTGATCTAGTGAATTGATAATCTAAACATGGCTAAAAACAGTAAAAAGTGAATGACTATCCCTCTGTAACTCACCTAGAATTGATAAGAGGTATGTTAAGAGAAAACAAGCTTACCATAGCCACATAGGACAAGAGAGCTTGAGTGGTTGTAACTTGTTTTGGTAATGAAGCGAGGAGTTATTTACCTAGGGCCAGGGATGGTTTAGGAAAGGCTTTGAGCCTTACTCAGCCCAGTACTACCTATTCTAGGCTGCTGGGGTTCTTTCTTATGGAATTATAATTCCATGGGACCCTTTTAGGTGTAAATATACATAAAAGAAGAGAATTATGTGAACCATCTGATGCTAATGGGATATTAGGGTCTGTTTATTAAGTAATGAGTATATCAGTGCATATCATGCCTAAATCTCCATTTTTTTAAGCCTTGCAACTTGTTCTGAGATATTTCATGATTGTGTTTAGAGGGTTAAAGTATCATTGAGTCTCTACATGACAGTTTAGGACTTCTCTCTGATAGACTGCCTTCTTACCATGGTTTCTCTCATAACCATTTGATTCCTTTATATCTCTTCAAGATAGTGAAAGTATGTGATCATTATAGAGGACCTTAAATTGTCAACACATTCTTAAGAAGTTAAACTAGATAGGGATGACATTAGTATGAATGCTTAGATGATTTTCCTGGTTCAACTAGACCATACCTCTAGCTTAAGTTCATAGATAAAAAACGATTGAGGATCCTATCTGTAACACTCCGTAAATTCGGGTTATGTGTGAAAGTGTAAAACTAGTATTGAGATGATATTTTAACTATATGAATCCTTTCAGGATGAATTTGGGTGAAAGATAGTTGTTATAGAATCAAACCAAGTAGTGAAGTTTGTAAGAGTTCTTAAAATTACCTAAGTTTTGTTGACCTGTCTTGTAGGCCAATTCCGTGAAAATTCGTTGAGAATTGGGAAACCTTCCTATAATAGAAGTTGTAGATCTTTGAAATACCTTTCCAAATATATAAAGTGGACTTTAAACGAACCTGTGAGTAAAACGTTATAGCTGTTTTACTAACCTGCATTTCGCGGGATCATCCTGCGGTTCAATCCTACGAATCTCAGGATGAACACCAAAAATCATGCCCCTCTGTCACGTCGTACGGTAGGGTTCCGTTTCACGAGTCAATCGTGCGATTCACGGGATGTGTCACACGCCTTGCTCGACTATAAGAACCCCCAGAACGTGAGATTTTCTTAAACATTCATTCTACTTCATCTTTCGCCGACATTTTGAGAATAAATAACCCTAGGGCTTCCCCAAAACATATAAGGTAAGTTCTTGATCAATTCCTATCATTGCTACATCAGTCTAACGGTAATTCACTACTCTTAAACACTAGTTCATCTTGTTAAACCCTATATCTTAAAAGCTAAAGAAAGAGAAGAAGAAAGGAATACTGGAGACTTCGAGATTCCTTCAAAAAGATATGATCCTTGATGTTTCTGATGTTATTGAAAGGGTTTAAACTAGTGTAGGTTTTCTTATGAGATTAGAATCCATGAATGATTCATGAAATTTTCAAGAACACGTTCTAGACATGAAAACCGTAGTTTTCTATAAAGGGGTATATGAGTAAAATTAGATTAAAGCTCTAATCTTTCTCATCTAAAACCATTGTAGTGTGATTGTTGAACCTTGGGAACTCCGTTTTGCTAGATTTTAGCGGGATTTGATGTATGTCTCTCTTTTTTAAAAAATCTTATTATAGATGGATGTCTTCTTCTCAAAAGTTCTTTATTGCATAAAATGGCAAACTTTTCATACAAAAACCTAATTCATGTTTTGATTGTGGTTGGTATGCGCGAGGGGGCAAGCCCACATTAAACCTTGATTCAATTATCCTCTATATACGTACATGAAATCATAATCGTCTTCTTTTATAAGAGATGGTCGTTAATGTGGGTTAATTGTTGGAATTGATATTTTAAAAAGGAACTATGACAATGGATTCTTGTGTAAAGAAGTGGAAACGTTTTCAAGATTATTTATGAAAGTATGGATTTTGTAATGGCATAATGAACTTTAATGTTATTGATGGTGTGACTACTTTGAGACAAATTGTGAATCAGCTTCTATGCTATGACCTTTGTTGTTATGTTTGGTCTAACTAGTCGGGAGGAAGGATAGCCATCGAGAACTTGAGATTACGATATGGTGCTTCGGCCTAGCTACTCGGGAGGAAGGGTAGTAATTATGAATCCTAGTGTGATAATGCCTAGCCATTCGGGAGGAAGAGTGGCCACTTCTGGGTTTGCTACCAGGGGTGCGATTATGCCTAGCTATTCGGGAGGAAGGATAGCCACCGAGAAGTACATATTCCGGTGTGGTGCGCTGTGTTTTGGGAACCTTTACGGTCATGCCTTTGATGTGATTGATTCTTGAACTGTATTGGCATGTGTGATATACTTATGCTTTTATGGAACTAGTGTTGATAATCATGATTAATTGAAAGGCATATTTGAAGTGGTAACTTGACAAGAGGATTTGTAATTGTTTTTGATAATTCTTATTGAGATACACAAGTCATATAACTGTTTTTTACATCAGTTTCACATGATTCTCAGGACTGGTTCCTTTATGTATTATTGTACTTTATTTTCTTATTACTTATTTTCCCCGAGGCACTGACTAAGTACGAAGTACTTAGGCATACCATTGTTGTTTTTTATGGTATGTTAGGTAACGGAGAAGAGCAGGTTCTTGATACTCTGGGCGTTTAAGAAGGACTTGCTATTGCTGCTGATTTGGTGAGCCCACACGTTCATTCATGGGACACCCTATTTATTTGTTTATTCATTATATTAGTTTTTCGGGCTGCGTCCTGATGAGTTAAACTAATATTCCTTTATCTTAGAAGCTCCTTAGTATACATTCTTGTGGGTAGTTGTTGAGTTATTGATTAACTCTCAGGCACGCTATTACATTTGACTAAGTATTTGATTAATAAAGACTTCCGCTTATTTAGTTCATATATTCATAATTTTTTACATTTATTTTATAAACTGTTGGAGGCTAATATTGAACATGGTGGGTTCAAGTATTGTTATTGCATCTTTTAGGTTCTTCTGATGTTGTTCATGACGTCGGATGCCGGTCACGTCTAGGGTGAATTTTGGGGCGTGACACTATCCCTTGTTCTCCCCTCATACTTGTGAAACTGCTAAGTGACTTCCACCCCTCCCCTCCCCCCAATCCCCATAGTAATGACTGTTGTAGTATTACTCATTTGTGCAAAATCTTTACTTGTGTTAAAATTTGTATGGTCTTTGGAAAATCCTTTACTCTTATGTGGCTAACTCAGCTCTAAGATATTTTAGTTTGAATTTGTAGTATCCCTTACTCTTGACATAGTTGCATTTGCCTAAACATAAACCCTCATCTAGGCAAAAAAAGTGTGTCTATTTTCCTTGGTATATTGGAAAGGCTCTGTCAAATGATTTATCCTTTGAGTTTTTAAATGAGTTCGCTTATTGCATGATGTGTCTTCTTGGCTAATTATTATGGCTTTCCTTTTGGTAATGGACATGTTGAATATGTTGGTTTATATATGCTAGATATATGTGTATACATTTAGGTTTAAGGCCACTTCAAAGATGATTATGGTGTTCTGTTTGCCAACTTTGCCTCTCCTTCTTTCTTCTTCTTCTTATTTGACCTTGCTGTGACTAAGTATACCTCAGATATACACGATATATACACTCCATATACACGCTGGTATATCTTGGGTTGTATATTATGTATATCCATAGTATATAGTACTATCATTGATAAGATATAATTGGCATATTTAAAACTAGGCTGGTTGTTTAATTCTATGACTTCACAGTCATCTAGACCTAAACAAGTCATCACTTCTTTCATCCTTAATACCCCCAATTTCAAGAAAACTCAAGACTTACCGATTTGTAAAATAATTGAAGAAATAGAAGTATGAAGTTGGGTAACTTGATTAAGCTAGGAACCAAGGAGTTCTTTAAACAAATCTATGATTTTTAGTTAAGAAAGCCATTTTCCCATCTAAGGTTCTACAGTCAAGAAACTCCCCATTTATTATATCCTAGAATCAAATCGTTAATAAGTAAAAGAGGGAATTAAAGAGAGATGGGGTAATTAAGATTTATAGCTTACCTTTCCCAAGGTTACATTGGTTTCCTCTGAAAAATGCTCCTCAAGTCGGCTCTGACTAATAGTTAGGTGCAAAATAGGGTCGAATTCTGAAATGAGCATTACAAACTAGGTTTCCCTAGAGACTCTTGCTGAGGCGGTTCTGGTCTGCTAGGGCGGTCACGCTTAAGCGAGGATTTATCTGCGGTGCCGGACAAGGCTAACTTTTAAAGTTCCGCTGCGGCGGAACAGAATACGCTGGGGCGGACTCGCAGGAGTGGTCCACCCCTTATTGGGGCAAGGCACTGAATTGGGACACCCTAAATCAATTTTTAATTTCTTCCTAACTTGACTCAAGGTCAACTTTAGCTGAAAATTACCCTCGTACAACTAACGGTGCACTACCGATCAGGGATGTTTCGGACACGAATTAAGGAATGTCGGTAACGACCTGCATGTGACTTTACCATATCCTTGGTGAGTCATTTATATTTCCGTACATAGTATTTATCTACAATATTAAGATTATTTGTGTGTTATTTAATCTTCCGCATGTTAATACTAATAAATTGTAAAGTAAGGGAAGGGTTCGCCCACCCAGGGGGTTAATGTGGGTGTCTGCTCGACCCATAATTTGGGTTGTGACATACATATTTTTGTGTGTCCACTTATTTTGCTTCGGGTTTTGATATGATGTGTGAGTCACTTGATTTCCCTATTAGTGTTTCTACTCATTTTACGGAATCCGTAGTGGTGGATTCGGTGTACCGATCCTGTCTTGTGACCTTGATGGGGCGGATTGGATGATTCTAGATATGGTAGATTTTGACTTTATTCTTGGTATAAGTTGGTTGTCTCCGTAACATGCGATCTTGGATTGTCATGCAAAGACGGTTACCTTAGCTATCCCAGGTGTAACGACCTTTCCGATTGTTATGGGAAATGTAAGATCACTCCACCAAATAGAACCTTTCCAATAGTAGAACGAACCAGTAGAAACTTAATCGTGTGAGCTTATGAGCTGAAATTTGACTTGGTTGTAGTTGCTGCTTGATTTTTCTTGAGTCCTTTCGGGGGTGACGTAGAAAATTAGAACTCCGTTGGGAATTTTGAGGCCACGGGTGGATTTGTAGGACGTCTTTATGTATATGTGCATGTTTGTTTTGTGGTTTTGAAGCCTTGGATGAAATGTTGGGTGATAGGGAGAAAACTGGACAAAAGTCGAGTTCACTGCCCAAGAGTGACCGCTGTGGCGGTGGAAGTACCGCTATGGCGGTACCGCTACGGCGGTACCGCTATACAGGCGATTTGATCGCTATAGCGGCCATCCATGTTCTCGGTGGCTACTGTAGCGGGCGGTGGACCACTATGGAGGCACCGCTATAGCGGTGGATAGACCGCCATAGCGGCAAGGCAGATCCCTTTGGTCTGCTATAGCGGTCGCTTGACCGCTATAATGGGACCGCTGCAACGGCGAAACGATCGTTGTAGCGGTCGATGGAAAAAAGTAGCCCGATTTTAATATAATTAGTCTCACATTCTCTATTCATAAAACACCAACACAGTTCCCAACAAGAACCTAGGGTGAAATTCCATGCTAGGGCAAGAAACTCTTGAGAGGTAAGTTTCATCTATTCGTTTCTATCATTCCATTCTTCTTCATGATTGTTATACCCTTTGTGGGTCTTTAATGTTGAAATTGAAATAGAAACCCTAGAAATTAATAAACCTTCTAACTTGATGGGTTATGGTTATTACCACTTAGTTATAATCTAAAGGATTGGGATAATTTCTCTTAATCACGAATTGAATACTTAGAGCCATAAACTAAGTGAATTGGGACCTAGGGTTCTATAAAAATGGTGTCTTAACCATGAAAACTACTTATAGTGGGAATGTTGATAGAATATTGTTATCATTGATGATTAATAATTACTAAGGCCCTTGATAAGCTGCTTAACACCAAGAAAATCATCCACCCCTTGGAATGGGGTAAAAGGAAGGGTCTTCTTGAATTGGTACTTGTGATTTGAGTAATTGTGACTTACTGAGCCTTCTATTTCTAGACTTTGAGAATTCTAAGTCTTTAAGGAAAGGAACAACTGTAGCAGAGTGACTTGCATTGTTCTAGCTCTACGTTTGAGGTAGGTTACGGTCTACTCGAGTTAGACTTTGGGTAGTTGATTGTATGTTTTGTGAACTCTTTAGCAGAAAGCATGTCTAGTTTTCATGCATGATATTGTGTGGCTAAACTCCTATGTGAATGTGATTGAGTTATTGTATAGGCTTCATGCCACTATTCTTGCGTGTTATATCTGTGGTGGATGTGTTGTGAGGGGAAGCTAATATGATCTGCTTGACGGTATTGTGACATGAAATGATGATTTAGGTATTGATAATGAGAAGGTAAGAAACACTGTTCTGTCAAGAGGTATGGAAAGGCACACATGTGACCTCGATTATGAGCTCGTGGTCCGAGGTTAGCTCCAGAAATGAGAGGTATGTTGATATGTCCCGCATCCGAGGTTTGTTCTGGAGCGGAGGTTTGTGCTCGGGTCCGAGGAGTAAATCTGGAATGAGTGATAAATGGACAACATGGGTCCTCTGTAGGTCATGACTACTGAGCAATGACATCAGTTAGCATGTGTGTGCAGTGAGTATGGGTGTTATGGTAAACTTATTTCCATTGTGGTTTTCGTTGATTTTAATGCTTAATATCTTGGTGATTTGCTTGTGATTATCCTTGGTTGACTTGCTATGGGTAGTTGATATTCATTGTATGTTGATTGGCATGTTTTATTCTTTTGATTTTATGAAATATGCATGATACTAATCTTAGTTGGCCTATGATCTTGTTACACCTTGGAAAAAAATCCCCCGTACATATACAGTGAACAGGCTAGCAGAGGACATAGCATATGCGATGTTTTGATGAGTAAGAAAGAGTATTAGATGACCCTCAACGAGAATTTAAAGGCATACAATGCAAGGAAAGAAAGTTGTTAAGGAAAGCGAATCATACGTTGTGTATCGGATAAGAAATTCGAGCAACAAGTCCATGATGGCATAATGATGTCTTAGAGAAGTGTAATAATGTCCCTAAGGTTGATGTTGAGATGTTAAACAAGTGAATGAAAGGTTCCATAAGGATCGGAGATCAAACGAGACAACGAGAACGAAAACGAAATCACTGGGCATTATACGGCCCAACCTACAGACCGTATAAATTGTACCAGCCGTATGTTGGACCGTATAATTGGCCAAGAAGGCCACCAGATACTGCACAAAACATACGGCCACACATACGGTTCGTATAAATAGTACGAACCGTATGTTGGTCCGTATAAAGATGGTCGGCCAGCTTTCTAATTTAAGTATAAGGGACCTCTTTCATTTCATTTTCATTTCACTCTCACTCAACACTTCAAAAAACATCTAGAACCCTCCCTTCTATTCAACTACAAGAGAAATCAACGGGAAACTAAGATCAACAACTCAGAATCCATGAATCAAAGTGTATGAAACCCAAGTAAAGTTCATCTTCCTCAAAGAAAACCAAAAGAGAGGAGATAGGGTTTTGGTGCTAGAGGAGAAACTCCACTCAGGACTTTTTCATCCATCACCTAAGTTAAGTTTCATGACCATTTCATTTTGTTTAAGGTATTGGAAGGTTAAGATATCCGAATTGTAGAAGCATAGCAAATGGGTCATAAATGAGTGAATAGTGCCATGAGTGAGTGGTAGTCGAATTGAATCATGAATGTTAGTGTGTTGTGAGTATGCTTACTTTATAAATGACATCTAGACCATGAGATAAGTGTGATACATGAGAAAATACAATAGCGAACCCAAAACCATAAATGTGGGAAAAATGAAGAGAAATGGTGGGTCATGGTCATTGTATATGAATGATGATTGTTGATTGCTATATTGTAATTGTTGTTGAGTGCTGGGAGTTGATATGGAATATGGGAGAAGTATTATATACAAAGAAAGTGCTGCCCAATTGTCTCTAGAAATAGTAGTGCGTTCTTATAGTTGATTAACTAACGTTAGTACGAATCCTCTTTTGAAGGTAGAGATGTGACATTGAAGGAGAATAAGCGAACACTAGATTGCTTAAACGAGAAAGGAATGTGAGGCTTAACTCTTCTTTCACAAGGCATGAATCCCTCAAGTTTTCCATGATCCTTCTGTAAGATGAAGCTTATTAGTCCTTCTATATATCGAATCACCTATAAGCATGATAATAATGACAATGAGGTAGAGTATAGAGATCCAAGAAATTGTGGCACGATGTTCCTACAATGCTAATGATGTTATTATTGTTAACATTCGCCTTATACTCTCCCTCAAGGTGAGGCATGATACTCATAAAATGTCCATAATAGAATCGGGGGTTCACGACCTTACGTCACCCCGACATAGTGTGGTTGCCTTAAAGCCTAATGTATGGTCTTAATGCTAATGTATGCTATGACAATAAGATGATGAATACTGCTAACTTGTAATACGACTATAGGATGCATGGAATACCAAGGAATGATAACATGATGCTATGGCATGAGATGTGGAATACTGATGTGTTATATTGATTTTTGTGATGATATGATTCCACCACGCCTATATGGCCGGGCATGTCACCGCTAATGCGGGCTGCGTATGATTCCACCGCGCCTATATGGCCGGGCATGTCAACACTAATGCGGGCTGCTATGTTTACACCTAGCCTAGAGGGCCGGGAATGATCACCACTAGTGGGCGGCATATGAGGGTTACCCGGACGCGAGTAACGATGTGGATCATGATGTGATGATGTATGGGATGTGATAACATGTATACTATGATTATGTAAAATGCGATATATGTAGAGAGTATGTTGTCCATGATATACATTCAGGTTATACCCTTCTTTCATGATTCCTGATCCCTCTGTTATGTTTGTTTATTTCATTCCTGCCTTACATACTCAGTACAATATTCGTACTGACGTCCGTTTTTTTCAGGACGATGTGTTCATGCCCACAGGTAGACGGGGAGGAGATCTTGCTCCAGATTCTTAGAGGTTGTTAGCTGACTGAAAGCACCCCATTGTCCTAGAGGTGCCTATGATGATTCTTTTGTGTACAATTGTAGATGTCATCTCATAGAGGCTTGTAGATACTCTGTGTGGGTCATGTGGTTTCACGGCGGGGTCATTGTGTAAATATATACATATATATTATTTTGCTAGCCCAAGGGCTCATGTGTATAAAAACATTATATTTCTAAAGGAAAACGGGTTTTCTTATAAATCGAGCATGAATCTGATAAATGATTGTTAACTAAGCCTAAGGAGGACTAGTGCGAGTGGTGCTCGGCGGTTAACCCCGGGTACCCGTTACGGCCCTTAGCCGGGTCGTGACAAAAGTGGTATCAGAGCAGTTGGGTCCTAGGAAGTGTCTACGGGCCGTGTCTAGTAGAGTCGTGTTTATGGTGTGTAGCGCGCCACATCAATAAACAAGAGGCTACAGGGCATTTCGGAAAAGTGACCATCTTTCTTTTCATGAGATCGTGCGATAGAGCCATGCATAATAGTGTGTTATGATTTCAGAATGCCGCCAAAGGGAAAAGCTATAGCCGCCCAGAAGGGCAAGGCTACGACAAAGAGGCGGGTAGAAAGAGAGCCTCCGATGAATATAGAAGAAGGCAAATCACACAACGAGGCCTTGTCTAATACATCTTCTACCCCACCTACTGTGGAAGAGCAAGGAGGAGCCCCAGCTCCAATTCCTCCGCCGGCTGCTTCGGGTCAACAAATGACCGAGGCCATCAAATTATTTACACAATTTGTTGCTACACAGGCACAATGACAGAATGTGGGTTCAAGCGACCGGGCAGCAAGTACAAAGGCCCGTGATTTTATGAGTCTAAATCCTCCGGAGTTTTTTGGGTCAAAGCCGGAGGAAGACCCACAAGGTTTCATTGATGAAATGTTGAGGAGATTAAAGATTGTCCATGCCTCCGAAACCGAATCCGTGCAGTTGGCATCTTATAGACCCCGGGATGTGGCGGTGTTATGCTACAACAATTGGGTATTATCAAGAGCAGAGAATGCACCTCCTCCGATGTGGCAAGAGTTTGTAGATACTTTTATTTGCCACTATTTGCCACCCGAGGTCTGCCTAGCTAGAGCGGACAGATTCTTAAATTTGAGGCAAAGAAATATGAGTGCCCGGGAGTATAGCATGCAATTCAATTCTTTGGCTAGGTATGCTCCGACTATGGTGACCGACATGGGAGATCGGGTACATAGGTTTGTGAGTGGTTAGGGGCTACATTTATTCAGAGATTGTCTGACGGCTTTCTTGCAAGACGGGATCGATATTTCCCGTATACAGGCCCATCCTCAGAATTTGGAGGGGCGACAACAACAACGAAAGGGTGATCGCGACAGTGATAGAAGCCAAAACAAAAGGGCTAGATCTGTGGGCACAGACAGTGATTATAGAGGGGGATCGAGACAGAATCATTACCGACATTCAGGCCAGTCAGCGACTAGCTCACCTCTCAGATTTCCAGATAGAAGATTTCACCGCTCCTTTCACTCGGGACAGGGTCAGAGTTCGAGGGCTGCAGGTTCCCAGTTTGAGGATGATTATAGTCAGGGGAGACCCCCAGTTCCACGATGTAGTCGGTGACGAAATTTACACTCAGGGCCATATCGTCAGGACACTGATGGTTGTTATGTTTGTGGGAAGACCGAACATTTGATGCGAGATTGTCCCTCGCAATATGGCAGAGGTGGGGTTCAGCCCACAGGCTCAGCAGCGAGTTCCTCATCAGCACGCCCAGCGGGGCAGACTCCTCAGATGACAGCAGGCCGAGGTAGAGGCCGAGGGGCAGCATCTACTTCAGGTGCCACTCAGCCCCGTGTATATGCTTTAGTCTGACGGCAGGATCTCAAGTCCTCACCGGATGTGGTTACAGGTATATTGTCTATATTCTCCCGTGATGTGTATGCATTGATAGATCTGGGTTCTACATTCTTTTATATTACTCCATATGTTGCTGGTTGTATTGGGGTGAAACCCGAGTCAATTAATCCCTTTGAGGTACTCACTCCGGTTGGCGATCCCGTGATAGCAAGACAAGTGTACAAAAATTGTGTCATTGTGATATGTGATCGACAGACCAAGGCTGATTTGATTGAGCTGGAAATGGTAGATTTCGATGTAATCATGGGTATGGATTGGTTGGCTTTGTGTTATGCAAATGTTGATTGCCGCACAAAAGTGGTCCAATTCGAATTTCCGGGAGAGCCCATGCTTGAATGGAAGGATAATATAGCATCACCAAAGTGTAGGGTTATTTCCTACCTCAAGGCAAGGAAGATGATAGCCAAGGGTTATATCTATCACCTAGTTGGGGTTCATGACACCGAGGCAAAGCCGCCAACTTTCCAGTCAGTTCCAGTAGTGAATGAATTTCCAAACGTATTTCCAGATGAACTTCCAGGTCTTCCACCAGAAAGGGGAATTGATTTCGCTATTGATGTATTGCCGGACACCAAGCCTATTTCTATTCCTCCTTATCGAATGGCTCCGGCAGAATTAAAAGAGCTAAAGGCGCAGCTAAAAGACTTGCTCGAGAAAGGATTCATTAGACCTAGTTCATCACCGTGGGGAGCACCGGTCTTGTTTGTGAGAAAGAAAGACGGATCTCTACGAATGTGTATCGACTACAGGTAATTGAACAAGGTGACGATAAAGAACCGATATCCTCTTCCAAGGATTGATGATTTGTTTGATCAATTGCAAGGTGCCAAGTGGTTTCAAAAATTGATTTGAGGTCGGGCTACCATCAAGTGAGAGTCAGAGAAGCGGATATTCCCAAAACGGCCTTCAGAACGAGATATGGCCATTGTGAATTCCGAGTGATGTCGTTCGGGTTGAATAATGCTCCGACTGTATTTATGAATTTGATGAACAACGTATTCAGGCCTCCCTTGGATCTATTTGTGATAGTATTTATTGATGATATTCTGGTGTATTCTCGCACCGATTCAGAACATGCAGATCATCTGAGAATTGTTCTTGGCATTCTTCGAGCCCGAGAACTGTATGCAAAATTTTCAAAGTGCGAGTTTTGGCTAAATTCTGTGACATTTCTGGGCCATGTTATTTCAAATGATGGTATTCGAGTCGACTCTCAGAAAATTGAAGTTGTGAAGACTTGGCCAAGACCTACGACACCCACAGACGTTCGTAGTTTTCTGGGTTTGGCAGGCTATTATAGAAGGTTGTAGAGGGCTTTTCATCTATTTCAGCCCCATTTACGAAGCTCACCTAGAAGACAGCTAAGTTTCAGTGGAACGATGCTTGCGAGCGTAGTTTCAAAGAGTTGAAAAACAGGTTGACTTAAGCTCCGGTTTTAACACTTCTAGAAGGGCCAGATGGCTATGTTGTGTATTGTGATGCTTCCGGTGTGGGATTAGGATGCGTATTGATGCCGCATGGTAAATTTATTGCATATTCTTCGAGACAATTACGGAAACATGAAAAGAATTATCCAACTCATGATCTCGAATTCGCTGCGGTCATTCATGCCTTAAAAACATGGAGACATTATTTGTACGGTGTGCACGTCCATATCTATACAGATCGCAAAAGTCTTCAATACATCTTCAAGCGAAAGGAGTTGAACCTACGACAGAGGAGGTGGTTAGATTTATTAAAAGATTATGATGTTAACATTTTATACCACCCGGGAAGGCGAATGTAGTAGTCGATACACTTAGCCGCTGATCAATGGGCAGTTTATGTGAAATCCCTATAGAAAAGAAAGAGATGGTTCAAGATGTTCATCGATTGGATAATCTTGGAGTGCGTGTAATTGATTCGGACGATGCTGGGATTAGTATAAATGATTCCACAATTTCGTCCCTTGGATATGGAAGTGAAAGAACAGCAGTGTGAAGATCCTCAATTATGTCGTTATAGAGACACATCTCATGGAAAGAAAAGTATCCATTTGAAGGTTCTATAGATGGATTCTTAGATACCGAGGTAGGCTATGCGTGTCGAATGGGGCGAAATTACACCGACAAATTTTTAGAAAAAGCACATTGCTCTAGATATTCTATTCACCCCAGGTGCAACCAAAATGTATCACGATCTCAAGATGATATACTGGTGGGATGGCATGAAGAGAGACATAGCAGAATTTGTAGCACAATGTCCAAATTGCCAACAAGTAAAAGTTGAACATCAGAAGCCAGGAGGCTTACTGCAAGCAATAGAGATACCCACATGGAAATGGGAAGTGATCAACATGGATTTCATCGTGCAATTACCTCGTGGTCGTGGCAGATATGACTCTATATGGGTGATTGTGCATAGACTGACGAAAGTAGCCCATTTTCGTCCAGTTAGGACCGCGTATTCAACAGAAGACTATGCGAGGTTGAATCTCAAAGAAATTGTGCAACTCCATGGAATTCAATTATCTGTTATCATGGATAGAAGAGCACAGTTTACAGCTAAGTTCTGGAAGTCTTTTTAAGAGGGTTTGGGCACGCAAGTAAAGGTTAGCACGGCATTTCATCCACAGACCGATGGGCAAGCCGAGCGCACTATTTAGACCTTAGAAGATATGCTACGAGCGTGTGTGCTGGATTTCGGTGGTAGTTGGGATGATCATTTACCACTAATTGAGTTTTCATATAACAACAACTATCATTCTAGTATACAAATGGCTCCTATTCTAGTATACAAATGGCTCCATAATAAGCTTTATATGGAAGGAAATGTAGGTCTCCAATTGGATTGTTTGAAATAGGAGAAGTGCAACTAATAGGCCCTAAATTGATTCAGCAGGCGGTGGAAAAAAGTCAAGATGATTCGGGGTCGGTTGTTTACAACTCAAAGTTGCCAAAAGTCTTATGCGGACAACCGCCGGCGAGACTTGGAATTTCAAGTTAATGATTGGGTATTTCTGAAAGTGTCACCAATGAAAGGGGTGATAATATTTGGCAAGAAGGGGAAGCTAAGTCCTAGATACATTGGACCCTACAGAATCATCCGCAATGTGGAACGGGTAGCCTATGAATTGGATTTGCCTTCAGAGCTTGAATCAGTCTATCCAGTCATTCACGTTTCGATGCTCCGCACGTGTGTTGGAGATCCTACAAAGATTGTCTCGATAGATGATGTGCAAGTAACGGAAAGGCTAACTTATGAGGAGGTGCCTATTGCCATCCTAGATAGGCAAGTACGAAAGCTTCAAAATAAAGAAGTGGCGTCAGTCAAAGTATTGTGGCGAAACAACTATCGAGAAGAAATGACCTGGGAAGCAGAAGAGAGTATGAAATCTAAGTACCCACCACTTATTCCAACCCCCAGGATATATCCAAGATGAAGCGCCGACAATATAAGGTATGTATGATTTATCTTTATGCTTTTGGTCGTGTGTGGTCATAGATATGTTGCTATTGTGATGCAGCCCAGTGAAGCGAGATATTATGGGTTGTTGTGATACGTTTGTAGTGCCAAATTACAGGGAAACTCTGGCGAAATTTTTGTAGAATTCCGAGTGTCTAACATTTGAGGACGAATGTCCCAAAAGTGGGGAAGAATGTTACACCTTGGAAACAAATCCCCCGTAGATGTACAGTGAACAGGCTAGCAGAGGACATAGCATATGAGATGTTTGACGAGTAAGAAAGAGTATTAGATGACCGTCAACGAGATTTAAAGGCATACAATGCAAGGAAAGAAAGTGTTAAGGAAAGCGAATCATACGTTATGTATCGGATAAGAAATTCGAGCAACAAGTCCATTATGGCATAATCATGTCTTAGAGAAGTGTAATAATGTCCCTAAGGTTGATGTTGATGATGTTAAACAAGTACCAAGAAGGTTCCATAAGGATCGGAGATCAAACGAGACAACGAGAACGAAAACGAAATCACTAGGCATTATACGGCCCAACCTACGGACCGTATAAATTGTACCAGCCATATGTTGGACCGTATAATTGGCCAAGAAGCCCACCAGATACTGGACCAAACATACGGCCACACATACGGTTCGTATAAATAGTACGGACCGTATGTTGGTCCGTATAAAGATGGTCGGCCAGCTTTCTAATTTAAGTATAAGGGACCTCTTTCATTTCATTTTCATTTCACTCTCACTCAACACTTCAAAAAACATCTAGAACCCTCCCTTCTCTTCAACTACAAGATAAATCAAGGGAAACTATGATCAACAACACAGAATCCGTGAATCAAAGTGTATGTAACCCAAGTAAAGTTCATCTTCCTCAAAGAAAACCAAAAGAGAGGAGATAGGGTTTTGGTGCTAGAGGAGAAACTCCACTCAGGACTTGTTTCAACCATCACCCAAGGTAAGTTTCATGATAATTTCATGTTGTTTAAGGTATTGGAAGGTTAAGATACCGAATTGTAGAAAAGCATAGCAAATGGGTCATAAATTAGTGAAAAGTGCCATGAGTGAGTGGTAGTTGAACTGAATCATGAATGTTAGTGTGTTGTGAGTATGAATACGTTATAAATGACATGTAGACCATGAGATAAGTGTGATACATGATAAAATACGATAGCGAACCAAAAACCATAAATGTGGGAAAAATGAAGAGAAATGGTGGGTCAAGGTCATTGTATATGAATGATGATTGTTGATTGGTATATTGTAATTGTTGTTGTGAGTGTTGGGAGTTGATATGGAATATGGGAAAAGTAGTATAAACAAAGGAAGTGCTGCCCAATTGTCTCTTGAAATAGTTGTGCGTTCTTATAGTTGATTAACTAACGTTAGTACGAATCCTCTTTTGAAGGTAGAGACGTGACATTGAAGGAGAATAAGCGAACGCTAGGTTGCTTAAACGAGAAAGGTATGTGAGGCTTAACTCTTCTTTCACAAGGCATGAATCCCTCAGGTTTTCCATAATCCTTCTGTAAGATGAAGCTTATGAGTCCTTCTATATATTGAATCACCTATAAGCATGATAATAATGACAATGAGGTAGAGTATAGAGATCCAAGAAATTGTGGCACGATGTTCCTACAATGCTAATGATGTTATTATTGTTAACACTCGCCTTATGCTTTATCTCCCTCAAGGCGAGGCATGATACTCATAAAATGTCCATAATACAATCAGGGGTTCACGACCTTACGTCACCCCGACATAGTGTGGTTGCCTTAAAGCCTAATGTATGGTCTTAATGCTAATGTATGCTATGATAATAAGATGATGAATAATGCTAAGTTGTAATACGACTATGGGATGCATGGAATACCAAGGAATGATAACATGATGCTATGGCATGAGATGTGGAATAGTGATGTGTTATGATTAATTTTTGTGATGATATGATTCCACCGCGCCTATATGGCCGGGCATGTCACCATTAATGCAGGCTGCTTATGATTCCACCGCGCCTATATGGCCGGGCATTTCACCACTAATGCGGGCTGCTATGTTTACACCGAGCCTAGATACTCAGTGTGGGTCATGTGGTTTCACGGCGGGGTCATTGTGTAAATATATACATATATATTATTTTGCTAGCCCAAGGGCTCATGTGTATAAAAACATTATGTTTCTAAAGGAAAACG